>NW_027636121.1:205038-227801 GCF_903797595.1 Erithacus rubecula | reverse complement strand
CTCAAGTCTTTGGTTTTCTTTAGGAGTAAAAATTCATTCTTACAGTCAGTGTTTCCACTGCTGGCTCTTTTCCTTGTTCCTGGCAGTGCCCTCTCTCATCAGAGGTGTAGCTGCTGCCCTGGAGTGTTTCACTCCTCACAGCAGAGCAGCTGGCTGTTCCTGCAGGAGCGCTTGGGAACTGAGCACCGGCTGCTTCTGGGCAGCCAAGGGAAGGTGTGAACGCTGGAAATGAAGCAGTGCAGGGAACAGCAGCAGCAGGAGTGTGGTAACAGGTTGGAGAGTAGAGTACAAGCCCACTGTGAGCAGGGTATACACACGCCAGTTGTGTTTGATAACAACCAGACTGTCCTGGGGGTTTCCCTGTCATGTGCTGGAGAGAGGAGAGAAAGGGGGAGGGTACAACAGGGATGGGGCAAACTGGGAGTGCAGGAAAATCTCAGAATGACAGAACACTCTGTATTGGAAGTGACCCACCAGGATCATTGAATCCAACTCCTGGCCCTGCCCAGGACACCCCAACAATCCCACCCTATGCATCCTTGAGAGTGTTGTTCAAATGTTCCTGGAGCTCTGGCAGCCTTGGGGCCGTGCCCATTCCCTGGAGAACCTGTTCAGTCCCAAAGAAAACCTTTCCCAAACATCTGGATAGCAAATCTGTTCTTTTAATTCTTCCTCAATAAGAGAATTCTGTCTGGTTGAGAGGCAGTAAATGGCAAATTCCATATTCTGCTTTTGTTCTTTTGGGCAAAATAAAAAGCCCATTTGGCAAACTTGTAACATCACAATGTGAAGCTGTTTTAGCTTCTCCAGCAAGTCACACGTTTCTTAAGTGCTATGGTACTTTGTTTGTGACTTTCAAGTGGCCAACTTTTGGGCTGACATTGAGCTCACATGGCCCCCAAGCAGCCTGTAGGGAATGAGGCTTATTCCCTCTCCCTGTTTGGTTTTTTTCCATTCGAATTTGTAAGATGACAATAAGATAACAATAAGGTTAAAAATTGAATGAAGCTGTTGGAAATGAATAGAATAGAAATGAATAGAAGCGAGTCAGGTTGTGGTGAAAACCTAAATGCAGGGGTAAGCCAGGTTTATTCAGTGCTGTTTATTCATTTTTTTATCTTGAAGGGCAATAAAGGCAAATCTATGAATAGGAAGATTTTTGAACTTGAATTGCAGAATTAACCAATGAAAATGAAACAAACTCTGAATATTAAATTATGAAGTAATCCAATGATGGGTTTTTTTTTTTGGTTTTTTTTTTTTTTTTTTTGTTTCCCATAGGCTGAACTCACGGGCATCCCATGGCGTAGGTACAGCTTTGAAGGCCATGGGGACTGTGGCCCATCATTTCAGCTCCAGCCCAGGATGATCCCGTCCTGCTGAGCTCCATCCGCTGCCTGCAGGCCAGCCTGCCGTGCCAGTGGCGCCGGGACGTTGAACCCGACTGCCAGGAGCTCTGGATATTCTGGGGGGACGAGCCCAACCTGGCCGATGCCATCCACCACCAGCTGCACAGTAAGACACTCCTTGTTTCTCAGTTGCTTCTCTTTTTCCAGTGAAAAGGAAATATTTTTTTTCTTAATACTTTAATTTGTTACTTTATGTGATTTTGTCATTGTGTTTTAAGACCTACAGGAAAATTTAAAAAAAAACCCTGTAAATTTTACTTTTTTTGCCATGTGATAAAATGCAAAGTGAAACTTGAGCTCAGGAGACCTGTACACATCATCATGACTTGGATTTTTGTGGAATCTCTAAAAATAGAGTAGATTCTAGTTTAAGGAGTGATGATGATAATAATACCCCAGCTTGGGCATAAGGTAGTAGCTGATGGAATAAATCACTTCTGTAGAATCAGGTGAACTCCATGGCACCCCACATAAATCCATGAGGTCAGGACTTGCTCCTTGCTCGTGCTGCAGGATTTGAGCATGATCCAAGGCGAGTTGCAGCAAGTGAATGGAACAGGAGGCAGGAAGGGGCTGGTAGGTCAGAGGTGACAGTGATAAGTTGGTGATTATAGGCTTTATGCAGCTGGGATTGTTCTCAGAGTCTCCAAAATGTGGAGCCTTACCATGATAAAGTTACTTCTACTGTGTCTGTTATGATCCTGTTTGGATTGACTATATCCAGTATATATTATTTTATTTTCAGTTGTGTATTGTATGACAAGTTTTGGTTGCCTGAACTAAAAGGTGTTTTGTTAGGCCGTATGAATTTTACCTCCATTTTCACCTTGTGTCTTGCAAGAAAATGACTGAAGTTTACCAGTTTTGGTAGTTAAAAAAACCCAAGACAATCATAAGGATCAGGTTCTTGCAATAATTTTTTTATCCTCAAGACCTTTAGACCTTCTGGTGACTTGGTGATAAAATTTGTTTCAAGTACACAGGATATTTTGTTTTTCAAGTGTGCTGGAGTTGTCCCTTATCTCCCACCTGTACCCTGCACTGCTTAGTCCTGGGTTATGGTATATTTGTTTCTTTTCATTCTGTTCTAAGCACCATTCCACACTTCCTGCTTTGATGGCTGTCAGATTGTTTATTTGGCACCAGAGCCTGTAAAATCCCAGATATGGAGGCCTGAGTACCTTGGGGTGTGTTCCATGCAGGTAGCCCTATGATCATGTATAATTAAAGAGATGGCTCACAAGTGCTGTGCTGAGCCATTCCACTGACATTCATTTTTTATGAGGCACCTGTTTTGAATGAGGGAATGGGTAATATTTCTACTTACCCAGCAAAGCTTTAATAATATATGCTTTTCTCTTATTGAAATATAGTTTATTTAATATTTCAAATGCAGTAGATGGGACTAAAGTAGCTTTGAGGGGAGTCACAGGTGATGCTTCTGTTTCTGTTGTAAATTGATGGAGTTTGTTTATATCTGACATCTTGGTTACAATGTGAGGCTGCTTCCAGCGGTGGAGGTATGGAAATCCACTTAAATGTCTGGACAGCTGAACCTGTTTCTGCTGGGTGCAGTATGGGGCAGAGTATAGCAAATCATCACTGTCACACATTACCTGGCTCAAAATTTTATGGAACCACAGAATTATTTAGTTTGGAAAAGACTTCCAAGGTCATAGAGTCCAACACGTGCCTGATCCCCCAGCCAGAGCACTGAGTGCCACGTCCATGTGTTCCTTGGACACCTCCAGGGACAGGGACTCCACCACCTCTCTGGGCAGCCCCAGCCAATGTTTAACAACCCTCTCCATGCAGAAATTCCTCCTAGTGACCAACCTGAGCTTCCCTTGGCACAGCCTGAGGCTGTTCCCTCTCCTCCTGTCCCTGTTCCCTGGAGCAGAGCCCAACACCCCTGGTTGTCCCCTCCTGTCAGGGAGTTGTGCAGAGCCACAGGGGTCCCCTGAGCCTCCTTTTCTCCAGGCTGAGCCCCTTCCCCAGCTCCCTCAGCTGCTCCTGGGGCTCCAGCCCCTTCCCCAGCTCCATTCCCTTCTCTGGACATGCTCCAGCCCCTCAGTGTCCCTCCTGAGCTGAGGGGCTCAGACCTGGACACAGCACTTGGGGTGTTCCAGCCTCCAGCCTGGAGCCTTCAGAGCAGTAACTTTTAAGTGGAATTCAATCTGAAACTCCTCTGTTGTCACGTGTGTAAATCCTACAAGGACAGATTTCCTTGTTCTATATTAAAAGCACATTGAAACACTTGTAGTGACTTATCAGATATAGTTCAAAGTGATGTAAATTGTGTAAGTGTTGTACATTTTCCTGCTGATAGGGCTGTCGGTCTCTGTTCAGTATATTTTAGAGTTTGAACATCAGTATTGACAAAATATTGAGCCTCAAATTCTGCCAGAACAAGGCATTTATATCCATTGATTCCTTGAGATAGGAATAAGGACACAGTTTGTGTTCACTGTTTCATGCAGCCAGAAGGCAAAAGGAACAAATTTATTCTGCTTTTTATTGTATAAACAGGCCACAATACTGAACTATATGATAGTTGAAGTTAACTTCCTGAAAATATGAAGGGCTTTTCCATGTGGGCTTACAAACAGAAAATAGGAAAATTACCGAAGCAGAGTTTTCCTTACCTGTCAGCTTGGCCAGGGTAACATTATGCTTTTTTGGGGGGGGGGATAACCTGCTCAGGAAATGAGCTGCTTTGGCTTAAAATGCTGCTCCTGCAGGTTGGATTGTCACTGTGACTTAGAGTTCCAAGGCCAGAACTTCATTCTGTTGCATTCACATGTTCAGGAGCACAAGTCCCAGGAATCTGATGCTGCAAATCCGAAACAAATTGGATATCTGAGATATAGGAACATTAGGGAATAATGCCTGTTAGTGAGATCATGAATTCTTATCAAAAACAAAGTTTTGGATTTCTCTTTTCCTGCCTAGATCTTGTGCTTTGAAAGTGAAATAAATTAGTGAGAACTGAATTGCAAAGAAATAAATTTTTAAATATTATGTTTTATTAATTCAAGTCTAAATGATAATTTTTGGTTTTTCTGGGTAAGAGTCACTCCAATAGTGCTGTATGATATTTACTGCTTTCAGTAGATGGAGGAAAAGTCCAAACTGAGGCTTTGCTTCCAGAAGCACTTCAAAAACTTTTTTGCTCATGAATTCTAAGGGTTCTTTTATCTTTATAACATTGAAGATTCGGTAAACAACGAATCTGCCATTAATAAAAGCATTTCAAATAGTCCTAGGGAAAACAACTTACTGGTTGTAAACAGGAAGTACGAGGAGAGTTGTTTATGTAGTAGCTTTCCAAAACTGTGGATAATTAAATGCTGTCACGCCAGATTAAGTAAAAACAATTATTTGCAGAGCAGTTATAGATCAGTGGAGTGGTTGGGTTAACCAGGCAGCTGGGAACTTCAGGGGTGTCTCTTGCACATTCTCCTACATTTCTTCTTCCTACCAGACTTGACTATGTTGTTCTGGTTTTTATTGTGGTGACATTTAAAACTGGATGAGGAGATGAAGATCTTTATTCAGTGCTGGGTGGAAAAAGCTAATTGGGGTGGGGTCAGTGAGTGAGGAAAAACTGGAGTGATTCTGTAAGTCTGAAAAAGTTGGGCGTTGCCTTATCTTGTTGAAGTTTGGTTTTCTGAAGGATAAATGCTGTTTAATGATATTGCCTGGAGAAGTTTGGCAGCTGTTCCAGCCATGGTACCTTTTCCCACAAATCCATTTTTTGTGTATCCAGCAGAAGAAGGGGAAGGAGAGGAGGGAATTTTTTTGACATGAATGTTGTGGATTTGCAAGTTGCAGAGCTCTCATTTGCATTTGGTGACCAAATACCATCTGGAGCATCACAGAGAATTTAGACTCAACTCTTGGGTTTTCTCTCTTCTCCCACCCATGCCCTGGACCCTGCGAGTTCCACAGAGATTATAGGGAAGGGAGATCTGTTCCTCAGATCCCTTCTTTGCTTTTGCAAATAGCAGTTTATTCTGACATTTTACACCACTCCAAGAGCTGGACTTGATGATTTTGTAGGTCCCTTTTGTCCCAGTCTGGGGTTCCTCCTCTGCTCCGAGATCACCCCAGAGGGACACGAAGGTGGTTCAAAACATGGTTTTCCCCGAAGCCGCCGAAGAGAGACTGCCGGAGACGGTTTTCTCTTTTTCCAAGGACAGTTTATTGTTTCTTATCTCTGGGACCTTTTGCCTGGCCAGCAGTGGTCTGCTCAGCCTGGCATCCATGGTGGAATCTGTCTGGTCAAGGCAGGGCTTATCATATAGTTAGTACTACGTATTACATGTTTACAAAATTTTACCAATACAATACAATTTTATTAAATGGTCCAGCCCTGACCCCAACCAATCCAAGAGGCCAACGTGTCACCCAATATGGATGACATGGAGAAGAAGGAGGAAAAGGTGTCCACCCCCCAAATTCTCCATCTTGGCCACGTGTCCCTTATCATAAACATTCAAGAAAACCTATTTATCTACGTTCTAACATTCTAATTTACACTCTACTCATCATTATTTTCTGTGTCTCTTCTCTCAATGTGGGCAGATTCTCCCAAGGAGCCAAATCCAGCCCCTGCAGCTCCTGGGCAGCACTCAGGGGTCTCTGAGGGATCTGCCAGGGGGATTTTTGCACCCCCAAAGGAGCCAGGGAAAAAACCCTGGACTCCCACATCTCCCCCCTCTGTTTGCAGCAAAAAGACCTCCTTCACGGTTTTGTCCAGAGCCCTTTTCACAGCTTTGTTCAAGGTGCGCCGAGTGCATGGGATGATGCATGGCAAAGCAATGAGAATAGTAACAAGCTCCACTAATATATAAAAACCTACTTTCAAAATTTCTTTTTACAAAGGTAAAAGATCAAAAAGGTCAAACAGACCATCCAGGCACAATAACTGTGCTAGAACTTGGAAGGATGGTTTGTTTGAGACTACAATATAATTGCTATATACATTCTAATTCGGAGTAACATCCATTGTTTGGTTCTTTTTCACCCCTAAAACATCACATACAATTCCAAAATCCATTGTTGAACCAAAAATTTCTAATTCTTTTGGTTTGAAAACAGCCACAGGGAGAAATTGAACCCACACATGCCATCCATTCACAGGAGTTGTCACAACTCACATCACCCATGAAGGGATGCCCTCTGGAATGGACCATTCTTTCACTGTCAATCCCACCAGACATGTTGAAAATGGCTTTTTTGCCTGGAATGCCTCAAACAAATTGTTTCCAACTCCACTGTCCATGCTAAACTTCCCCAAACACTCTCCCTTGGCTGCATCACTGGTAAATCCTCTTTTTCACCTAATACAGTTGACAAAAAATAAGATACAACAGCATATAAACAATCATTTTTCACTGTCAGTCCTTAAGTCTTTTAAATCTTGTTTGAAGAGAAGTTCACATCCTTTTTCCTTGATGTCTGCCAATACTCCCCTTGGAATCTTGGCGGCTTGTTGTACTGGATCATTGTGAGGAGGGTCTCCTGCTAATTCTGCCATGGTGAGGTTAGCATGAGCACCACCTTGGTATTTCTTTCGCAGCTCCTTCAAAGCTCTTCTCCATCTGCGCTCCCATATAAGTCCTTGTGTGTCAGTAAGTATCAATGACACAAGAGATTTCATGTCACATGAAGTCAAGTCATATTCATTGAGAATACCTTTTAAAAACTGTTTAAAATACGAAGATCGCAGTCCATAGTCTCTAATTGTCTTAATAAAATTTTTAACTAAATCATGATTTAATTTTTGCCATCTTTGGTTTTGTCCTTGTGGGTCATAATTCACTGGCATGGCTATTTCACCAGTCCCAATTGCAGGACATTTTCTGCTTCTTGTCAAGTCCATTCGAATATTTGTCCAATCAACTAAAGTATCTTGAGCTGCTGTTGCAGGTCTGTGTGTCTCTGTAGGAATTTGTCTGTTCAAAGGTATTACTTGTTGAGATTGAGGCCAAGCTGCTGCCTCATCCATTTTTTGGTATTGTAAAAATCTGTGGTCCTTGCCGCATTGTTCATTGAAAAGTCCTTGCCCATTATTGTCATCAACCTTGTTCTTCCCTTTATTATCACTTATACTGTCATTTCTGAATCTGTAAGAATTGTCCTTGGAGATCTGTAAGATAGGAAAACCCATTCTATAATTAAAAGAGTGTCTTTTTTGTGTTCGTCCCAATGAAAAATCAAACCATATAGCTGTGTTTCTTCTCCCAACACTACTAAATGGAATGGTAAAGAGTCCACGTATCGGTGTGGAGTGGCGAGTGCCACAGTAAGTCCTACTAAAAATCCATTGTCCGGTACATGTTCCACTGTGAAAGGAGATCTCTTCCCCATACAGTGAATGGCTTTTACACGAGTAATAGCTGTCTTCTGTCCGGGTCCTGTGAATGTTATTGAATTTTCACTTTGGAGGCATACAGAACTTCCTCCAATGCCTGTGATTTGATCCAAAGGTACAATCAAGTTCCATTCTCGAGGTCAGAAAATATATGAAATCACTGTCACGTCCGGTGTTCACCATCCCTGTGATGGTTATTTTCCTGTTATTGTATATCAAGTCCCAAGTAATAGTTGGCTGTTCATGGGTTATGTATTTCAACCATAACACGTGTACTTTGACATGGTCATTGTAGTGTGGATGCCCTTCGCCCATCACCAGCATTGCTTGATGCTCCAATGGATGCGATGGCAGAGCTATCGCTTTTGCCAGTTGAGTATTTTGTGGAATTGTCAATGGGGGTCGAAGAGCCCTTGCTAAAATTGTCATCTCTTCGAAGCAGTCTGCTGAAACAACAGTAGGATACATTGTCAGTCCAAAATTGCTGCACCGGTCTCTGCCTATTATCAAAAAATCTTGTCTCTTTCGGCATGGTGCTTTCAGTCCTGTACGTATAGATGCAGATTCTTCATTCAAAAAAAACAAGTCACTTTTGAAGCTGACAGGACGTACTGCGTTCCTGGGCAGCAAATCCCTGTCACAGGGGATGTCCCCTAACACCCTGCTGAGAGAGTCAGATTGACGCTCCCCAACTGTATTGTCTGTGCTGGTGTTGTTGCTGTTCCTTGTTGCACTGCCATCATTTCTGTCGTAGCACAAGATGGTCCTGCACTTCGTGTTTTTTGGCAGTGGCAATGGTTTTCTGTCCACATCTGTCAGAGAATAACATTCACTTGCCAGATGTCTTCCTCTGTGACATCTAGGGTAAAGTTCTGGTGGCTTGGAAGTCTTTGTGGATTGAGGACAATTTTTCCCAAAATGTCCAAAAACCCTACAGTCGTAGCATTGTCCTTTAGATGGATTCTTTTTCTTCTTGAAATTTGCAAAAACCATTTCATGTTGTTCTTGAAGAACTTCTGTCATTTGCTCCTTGACAACTGAAGCTATATGTTGGGGTGTTTCAATCTTGCTGCAGGCTTCAACCATCTCTGTCCTCTCTCTGTGGAGACACAAACAGAACCCTTCCCCCAAATGCTTACTTTGTAAGCTTTTCAACTTTGTTCTAAATTTTTAATCAAAACTGGAAAATTTTCCCTCAATTATTATTTCAACTATTATCTAACAAAAAAACAAACCCAAAGTTTACAATCTTCTGCAAGTAAACATAATACAATAATTAACAATACTTTAAATAACAGGTATACATTTGCAAGATTAGATAATTCTCAATTTAAAAAAAAACTGTGTCATCACCTCAGGGTCTGCAGACAGCTGACAAACCTTAATTCAATGTGGAATCTGATGGTCATCTCCGGAAAATGAACACCAAATTCACTTCAAAGTCAGCATCAGCTGTTATATTGATAAGTCAAATTGTCAATCCAAACGATTGGAATATTATTTTGATGCGGAAAACACCTGGGTTTACACAATTTCTCTTTCAGTTAGAATCAAGGCTTGGCCAGAGCCTAAACTCTAATTGGAAGAGAACTCCCTGACATCTTCTTATCAAAGAAAAAAACCACAACTCTTAACAACAAAGTTACAATTAAACATTTCAAAAAGAAATCAAACTCCTCTAGCAACTCATTTTCTCTAAAATTCATCTTTAGGGTAAGATACTTTGAACATGGCAAGACAATGCAGTGCTTCTGTGATAGCAACTCAGGAAAACCATAACATTAAAATTTTTTTTCTGAGAATGAAGCTCAAATAATTTTCTGGAATTCTGCAAAATATTCAAAACCATAAGATAGCAAAGTGCCACGTCACAAAAGACCTGCCAAAATAAAAGAGAGAATTAATAAAAAGAAAACAAAGAAGCATTAAGTTTACAACTTAACTGATTATCTTCATACATTTGATTCAAGGACACATCTGGAGGCTTTCCAAAACTTACTTAAAATACTGAAAGATTTCAAATTAAACAATGAAACAGAAAACAAAATCATTCTGTAATATAGAATTCATACAATCTTATTACAGTGTTTTTAAAATTAAATACAGAAACTAAATTTAAATTTTAAAATCCAACACAAAATCTATTGATTTATATTGACAATATTGCAAATACTTATAAACTGGCTTCTCTAAAACAATTAACTATAGCAAAATTAAAACTCAATGTTGACATTTAAATAAATGTCCACTCATATCTGAGCAATAACAAATCACTAAATATAGATGATATATATTCAAATAAAATACAAAATACCTTATTATACCTTCAATTATTAAAATACCTAATACTATTAAAATACCTTCACCTTTCTTAAAGTTTCAATTTTTTTTTTTTCTTTTGCAACAATGCAAAAACAAACACCTTTAGTTTAACATACAAGAACTGAAAATAAAACTGACTCTCTTGTCCTGTTCCCTTGTTCTGTTTGTTCTCCACAGTATAGATAAAAAGCAGCTCTTGGCCTCTCTCCATCCCCCATTCCCCTCCCGTCTGCAGCACTGGGTCTGTGCAGGCACAGGGGGAGCAGTGGGGGTGCTGCTGGAGCCTCTGGAGCAGGGTGGCTGTGCCTCCCCCCCCTCTCTCGGTGAGCCTGGGCTGTGACCTCACGCTGCTGTGCCCGGGTTTGCTCTGTCCGGCTCTGTCCGGGCAGCTGCCTGCAATTGCTTCAAAGTTGTTAATTTTTTCACCTTTGACTTAAAAAGCATAAATTTCTCTCCCCATTAGAATCTGCCAGTTCTAATGTGGACAACTCAGGTTTCCCTGAAACAGGGCATTCATCTCCTCCCCCAGCATTTCTGACAGCTGGAGACAGGTCTGTCTGTGTCTTTTCACAATTCTCGCTGTCCTGCGTCCCGGCCATTGCCGCAGGTTGCCCCTCCCTGGACATCCCTTGCAGCTAAATGCACCGAACTCGCGCTTTTTTCCTGTTTTTGTCCCGGTCAGTGTGAAGGCTGCCGCTCCCTCCCTCCTTTGGGCTGAGAGCCGCCCACATGGTCCTGTCCTTCTGCGTCCCAGTCCCTGCAGGTTGCCTCTCCCTGGACATCCCTGCGGCACCGAGCCCGCATTTTTTCGTGGTCCTGTCCCCCTCCCCTCTGTCCCCCACGGCCCGGGGAGTCGCCTGCAGCGCCCTCCCGCCTTCTGGGGTCAGGGTTTCTGAAGGGGTGAAATAGCAAAAATGTATGTCCTGCAACTCACTTGGAAATATTTCTAACTTAATTTTTTCCCTGGCCTTGCTGATGGCAAGGCCCTTGCTGAACCACCTGCTGCTGGCAAGGCAGTCATAAACTTCCCTCCCCCAGCTCGTAGCTAGGTGAGAATCCTTCCCCAGTCTCTGAGGAACTTTAATTGCTTTCTCCGCCTGCTGCTAGCAAGGCAGCCGTAAACCTCCCACCCCCTGCTCATGGCTAGGTGGGAATCCTATGATGTGTCTGATTCTGAACCATCTTACCCAAAAGCAATCCGTCCAAAATCAATTCGGAGGTTCCTGAAACCGACCAGCAGTGCACAGGAGCGAGGCTTCCCGGGACACCTCCTCTCCGACTCGCGTCTGGAACTCGGCTTTTCTTGGCAGAGGGCCATAAATCTCCTCCACAGTCCTTTTCAACAGCTTGCCTCTTCTGAAGCTCTGTCTTTTGGGGGTCTGTACCTGCCTTTGCAGGCTACAAGGATCCACCAGGCTCCGTGCCAAATGTCTCTGCCTGGGGGGGTCTCCTCCATCTCTGTGCGTCTTCTTGAGCTTGCCCTTCTGGGGGTCCGCACCCACCTTTGTGGGCTGCGGTGCATCCAGAGACGTCAGATGTCACTGCCCGGCCAGGGGATGCCAGATGTCAATGCCCAGCCAGGGACGCCAGGTGTCCCAGTCTGGGGTTCCTCCTCTGCCCCGAGATCACCCCAGAGGGACACGAAGGTGGTTCAAAACCTGGTTTTCCCCAAAGCCGCCAAAGAGAGACTGCCGGAGACAGTTTTCTCTTTTTCCAAGGACAGTTTATTGCCTCTTATCTCTGGGACACTTTGCCTGGCCAGCAGCGGTCTGCTCAGCCTGGCATCCATGGTGGAATCTGTCTGGTCAAGGCAGGGCTTATCTTATATAGTTAGTACTACGTATTACATGTTTACAAAATTTTACCAATACAATACAATTTTATTAAATGGTCCAGCCCTGACCCCAACCAATCCAAGAGGCCAACGTGTCACCCAACATGGATGACATGGAGAAGAAGGAGGAAAAGGTGTCCACCCCCCAAATTCTCCATCTTGGCCACGTGTCCCTTATCATAAACATTCAAGAAAACCTATTTATCTACGTTCTAACATTCTAATTTACACTCTACTCATCATTATTTTTTGTGTCTCTTCTCTCAATGTGGGCAGATTATCCCAAGGAGCCAAATCCAGCCCCTGCAGCTCCTGGGCAGCACTCAGGGGTCTCTGAGGGGTCTGCCAGGGGGGTTTTTGCACCCCCAAAGGAGCCAGGGAAAACCCTGGACTCCCACACATACTCAGTCTCAGATTGTTGGGGAAGACGTGAGTATTCTTTCTTTAATTTGGCCAATTCAGTAGCAATGTATGGTATTTCTTTGGAGGTTATGTGGGGGTCAAAATCCTCCTTGTTCAGGTATCTATATTCCGTTTTAACAAGAGGTCTCATTTTAGAGCAGCAATTTTCCCCACTATTTTGTACATGTACTAGTTCTCTCTGTGGGTATATCTGCTTTATGTGATATGTTTCCTTTTCTTCTGTTTTATTAGGTTTATCTGCATGTTGTGAGGCATGTGTGAGTTGCAGCAAATAGTTGTGGTTTCTTTCCTGCTCTAGTTGGTTTTGCAGAGTTTCTATTTGATTTGTTTTCTGTTCTAGTTGGTTTTCCAGAGATTCTACCTGATTTGTTTTCTCCTGTAATTGTTTTTGCAAAGCTTCCACCAGGTTTTGCAAGGAGTCTATCACTTCAATTTCCTCATTCACTAGTTTAAAATGAGATTCTACAGCAGCTGAAAGACAAGCGCGTAGAACTGAGCAAAGTGTGGTTTTATTTTTCTTGCTCAGTTTGAATTTTGTTTCATGTTGCAAAGAATGTATCCTATCTATCACATTTTCTAAATTAAACCAATTACTGTGTGCCCAGTCTTCGCCCCCTTGGGAGGGTCTGGCATTATACTTAGCTAGTAAAGCATAAAATGCAGCTTTATCGATAATTTTCAGACATTTTTACAAAGAGACTAAAACCACTCTCAGGGAGACACACTTAAAGTTACACAAAAAGCACATCTGAAACTGTGAATCCCTTCTCTTCCCTGGAGCGGGTGAAGAGACACACTACTTGGGAGGTACTAACTTAATTACAGAAACAACCTGTCTCTTCGCGATCCCAAGTAGTCAAATACAACTATGCAACAACTAAATATATAATTATAATAAAAATATAATAAATATATAATTATATAAATAACAATATTCTGTGAGTTACGATTATGTGCGAGGGGGAAAAACCACTTCAGGGAGGTCAAGACTTAACACCCAGACTTCTGCTGGGGACAACCTTCTCTCTTCTGTGGTTGGCTGAGGGGATCAAACCACTTGGGAGGATCTCTTTAGTTACACAATGGTTGTCTCCTCAACTACACCAAGCAGCAAACAATAAAAAACACAAGTCCCATCTTTTGCTCAGTTGAGATCCTTTCAAAAAAATTCTCTGATAACTGAAACGGAGTTGATTATCCACCTGGGTCTGTGTGCAGATTGCGGGAAGATCTCAATACCACCTCCCTTGCTTTCTAACACTGTTCAGTCCTTACGGCACTGACAGGCTAGGTGTGGCTGACATGGCACAGGTCTTCCCCTGGTACAAAGTGCACAGAAAACCCCAACTCCTCCAGTATCGGGAATCCAATTGCCGACTACGCCAAATAATGTCACAATCCACCCAACCCGAGCGGGAGTCGTGACTGGTTCTTTTATGGATCTCAGAGCGCAAAAGACACAGCAGGGACAAAACCACTTTACTTCTACAGAAATGCACTTTATTTAGTGCCAACCAAAATGCGATAGTGGGACAGAGAGAGAGAGAGAGAGAGAGTAATTGAGAGAGAGAAAGGGGACTCGAGATTATAGCTACCAGCGCCCCGTGACTAGTTGTCATGAGAAACCAGTCCTGGTGGGCATCACCTGAGGAACAGTCACTTGGCGTTCCTCCCATCCCTGGCCAGCGCAGGCCTCAGGCGAGGGTCGTTGGGCAGAAACAGACGAGAGGCTCACACGGACTCTCACACCTTGGAGAAGGCTTGAACAATTAAAGGATTAAAGTGAAACAGATATAAAACAAGAATAAAAGTTTGCAGTTTAAGAAAAAATATATTTTAAACAAACAGAAATATGTAATTTGTAAGCAAAGTAATATATTAAATAAGATAATAAAAGACTTTAAAGTTTAGTAATAGAACCTGTTATAAAGTTAGTTAAAATTTTTAGATATATTCATCTCAGTTTGTGAAGTGTTATATGATTGACTGAAAAATGACTCATTTTGGCAAAGCCGTGAAAGGCAAAGCAATAAATGATTGGTATAAAAAGACACTAGCAAGCTTTGTAGAAGTATTTGATTGGCTAAAAACTAACATAAGGCATTATAACTGAGAATGAGGCAGCTTCTGTTAGAGCATTGGATATAGCACCATTAATATCTCACCATTCTATGAGACTGATGCCATAAGGTAATAAACCATCTTTTACAATATCTCTCATTTGCCCTGTTCCTCATAGTATTTATATCCCAATACTGTGGTACCAAGGAGGCCCCTGTGACACTGCAAGGCCTCATGGAAGAAAGAGGCGCCCGTTGTGACACACCAGGGAATCGTGCAGACAAGAGGCCATTGTGACACTTCATAATGGAGACTGTTGAGACACTGCAGTCTTGTGGAACCATGGGGCCATTATGTCATTGTGCAATCCCATGGAACCAAGGAAAGCATTCTGACACTGCAAGGCCTCATGGAAACAAGGGACCATTGTGACACTGTGAAGCCCCATGGAAACAAGAGGCCAGCTGTGACACAGCTGAGCCTCATGGAACCGAGGATCCAATATGACACTCCCATTGTGACACTACAAGGCCCCATGGAAACAAAGGAACAGGTAACAGGTCTGTTTGGCTTGGCCTGACTGGTCCAACTTCCCTTGGCATGTTGAGGGTCTTTTCTCATGTGCCCCTGAAACACTGGGGCCCTGGGCTTTCTTTCAAAAGGAAAATAATTGCCCTTCTGACTCAAGCATCCATGCCCAAAGTGGGATTCCCCCTTCAAAATTCCCAATATCCAGGGATTGCTCCTACACAAAAGCTGCCATTAGCAACAAGTCTGGCTGCCCTTGTCTACCTGGGGACCAGGTCTCACCTGCCTTCAAACCCTGGGGCTCAGTGCTTTCCTTCATATGGAAGAGAAACGTCCCTCTTGGCACAGGCACCTATGGCCAAACTAAGTACTTTCCCCCCAAAATTCCTATCCCTAAGAGTTTCTCTCAGACAAAAGTTGCCAGGACACATAGGTCTGCCTGACCTTGGCCTCTTGTGGTCACCTCTATTCTGCCCTGAAACACTGGGGTTCCATGCTTTCCTTCCTGTGGAAAAGAACCATCCTTCTTCTCTAGGTGCCCACAGCCAAAATTGGGATTCCACCTCCAGAAGTCCTATATCCAAAGATTTCTCCTACACAAAAGCTGCCATTACAGACATGTCTGGCTGGCCTTGGCCTCTGGTGTCTGCAGTTCATTAACCCCTGAAATACTGGGGCTCTGTGGTTTCCTTCCTGGGGAGACCATTGTGACACTTTGGGGACGCCATGGAACCAAGGCACCATTGTGAAACTGTAGGGCACAATGAATCAAAGGGATCATTGTAAAACTGCAAGGTAACAAGGATCTAAAGGACCATTGTGACACTCTGGGGACCCTGTTGAACCAAAGACATCACTGTGATACTGCTGGGCCACATAGTCGCAAGGGGCCAGTGAGCAGCAGCAGGGCTGTGTGGAACCAAGAAGCCATGGTTGCATTACAGGGCCTTGTGCAGCTAAAGCGCCGTTGTGATCCTACAGGGCACCGTGGATCCATGGAGACTACTGTGGCATTGCAAGGCCCCGTGGAATCATGGAGACCATTGTGACACTGTGGGACCCCATGGAACCAAAGGGAAGATGGAACAGGTCTGTCACATTTGGCCTCCCATGGACCACCTGGCAGGTCTGGCAGATCCTGGCATGTTGAGGGTTGCTTCTCATCAGTCCCAGGAGCACTGGGGCCCTGTGCTTTTCTTTCTATGGAAAAGAAACCTCCCTCCTTCCTGATGAGCATGGCTGAAATTGGACTTACCTTAAAAAATTCCTTGTATTCAAGGATTTTTCCCAGACAAAAGGTGTCAGGACAGCCTCTGGTGGTCACCTCTCATCTAGTCCTGAGACACTCGGGCACTGCTTCTTTCCACCTATGGAAATGAACCAAACTTCTCGTCCAGGGGCCATGACTAAAATTGTGATTTGGCCTCCAAAATTCTATCTATGCAAGGATTGTTCCCATACAAAAGTAGCAAGAACAAACAAGACTGGCTAGCCTTGTTCTTCTGCTCAATTCCTTATACTACTAGGAGAATGTTTTCATTTGCCAACACCTTGGAGAGGGCCCAGAGACATCCCAAGGTGAGGTTTGGCAGCTGCAAGAACATGATTACTGCATAGGGGCAAAGGAACTCTGTGCTCAGTGGAGTGGAGTCTGAGGACAGCTGATGAGAGACCTGGGAGAGATGGATGGATTGCTTCAGAGATGGTGGATCCTTTTGTCATAGCAGAGAACAACTGGAGAAACAAAGAATTGCTGTTCTCAGCACCAGAGACACCTTTCCCTGCTTTGTCCCCACCTGGCATCAGTGCCTCCAGTGTTCTGCTCTAACTGGGACCTGAGGACACTTTCTCAGTCCTGTCCCTCACTGGGATCTAGTTAAATATGAGAAACTTCAGTGCTTCAATCTCACTTGGAGCTCTTGAGAAGTTTTTTGAGCACACTCTCTCAGGGACTGAGTCTGATGCAAACAGCACCAAAGCCCCGAGAAGGTGATTCAAGTCCTTGTGCTGTGCCTGTGCTGCTGAGCTGGGCCAGGCTCCAGCACAGAGGCAGCTCCTGACAAGGGCAGCGCTGCAGAGAGACAGCTCTGCCCAGGAGCAGCTCCTGTGACAGCCCAGCAGGGCTGGGGCACTGCCAGGGCATGGCAGGGACACGAGCAGGGCACAGGCAGAGCTCACAGTGCTCAGCACTGGCAGGGGCTGTGTCATGTCCCAGAGGGGGCTGTGGCACAGCAGCACCTCTGTGGCTGTGTCATGGAGCCAGAGAGCAGCTGTGATGTCAGAAAGGGGCTGTGTGACAGCACAGGGTGGGTTGTGTGAGGTCACAGATTGGGCTGTGACATCACAGAACAGGCTGTGATATTACTGAGTGGGCTGTGACAGCGCTGGATGGTTGTGTGACACCATAGAGAGGGCAGTGAGGTCACAGAGGAGACTGTGCCATCATAGAGGGTGGCTCTGTGATATCAGACAGCAGACTGTGACATTACAGAGCAGCTGTGTGATGTCCCAGAGAAGGCTGTGGCATCAGAGAGTGTGTTCTGCCATCACAGGGTGGCTATGTGACATCAGAGAGGGGCTGTGACATCCTGGAGCAGGATGTGACATCACAGAATGGCCGTGTGACATCCCAGGGCAGATTGTGTGACATCACAGCAATGACTGTGACTTCACAGATCACAGAGGCTGTGTGACATCACAAGGCAATGTGACATCACAGGGGTTGTGTGACATCACTGGGGGCTGTGTGACATCACAAAGATTGTGTGACATCACAGGGTGCTGTGTGACATCACATGGGTTGTGTGACATCACAGGGCTGTGTGACATCACAATGACTGTGTGACATCATAGGGTGCTGTGTGACATCACAGGGGCTGTGTGACATCATGGGGTGTTGTGTGACATCACAATGACTTTGTGACATCATAGGATGTTGTGTGACATCACAGAGCTGTGTGACATCCCAGGGCTGTGTGAGGTCACTGGGGAGGTCCCTCTGCCCCGTTCCCCCCTCACAGTCCAACGCTGCTCGTGCACAGGGGGGTCCCCTGTCCCCCCAGGTCCCCCCGCCCCCGGTGCCGCAGCCTCCCCCAGAGGATGTTCCACGAGATCGACCCCAGAGCCTGACACGGGGACAGGGGCCGGGGCCCTGGGGGTGGCACAGGGGGACAGGGACCCCCCGGCAGCGTCCCCGTGTCCCAGGGCCAGAGCCTGGGCCAGGGCTCCTTCACCCTGTTATGAGCCAGGGGCTGAGAGCATTTGAAAAATCCCCAGCACAGGATCAGCAAAAACCAGATTTAATATTAAGCTGCAGCACTGTGATAAATGATCTCCCCTGAAGGCTGTAAATAAGGATTGTTAGAGAGTTGGAATTGTCACTTACCTTATCATGTGATACACTGTTCTGTATGACCCCAGTTCATTCTTTAATCCGGTTGTTGTATTCCCTTCCTTAAATCCAGTTTGTTGTATTCCCTATTCCGGTTGGTTCCCTGTTACTTCCCACTTCGCCCTCTCCCCTGCCTCATTTCTGGCCTGGCTGCTGCTGCTCCCCTCCTGTCCATCAATTGAAAGAACGCGCCCAACATGTAAAATCGCAAAGCTCCCGAAACACCACTCTTCAGGGGAGTTCCTTGAAGAGAAAAAGCCCCTGGAAAAGCGAGCCAATACAAGATTCGGGAACCCTCCGGACACCATACAGTCAGCTACGGGACCAACTGCTAAAAATTGCCTTCGTCCTCCAGT
The DNA here is from genome assembly GCF_903797595.1 of Erithacus rubecula. NCBI lineage: Eukaryota > Metazoa > Chordata > Aves > Passeriformes > Muscicapidae > Erithacus > Erithacus rubecula. The sequence continues at coordinate 209,098 of NW_027636121.1, read as the reverse complement.
TGTAAGCTCACCATCTCATGAAAAGCAACTTTATGTACAAACAGCCCTAAACAACATTAGACACAGTAAGTCCATGGGCACTCTTATAAAACTGCAAACTTCCTTCCATTCTGTGACAGTTCCCAGGGTGTGTGGGGTACTTATTTTTGGGTGTGGCTAGGCAGCAGTACCATCATATGAATGTTCCCTTCGCTTCTCTGCTGCTTGTAGTAATAAAGAGTGGCGTAGTTAAAGGCTTCGGTTCTGGTCATTTTTAACTTCGGGATTACGGGACTCCCATTCCCGGCGGGCCCAGGGCACCTCACCCCCAGGCCTCCCTTTCCTGGGAAACCCGACCTGGGCACGGGGCTCTCCGGCCGCTCTGGGATTGATGATCACCCACAGCAAAGGGAGAGAACAGGAGAAAGAGAGAGAAGGAGATTGGCAATCAGGGCTCGCAGTGGCAGCGCCCAGTCCTGCTCCGCCGGGGCTCGGAGCCGCAGCGCAGGAAAAAATGGATCCGCGGCTGGCGGTGCTTGCCCCGCTCTGGGCCGGAGGCGGCGGGTTGCAGGCAGAGCTGGAGCGCAGGCCCCGGGAGCTGAGCACAGCCCGGCCCGGGGGTCCCGCAGGGCGCGGCCGAGGAGGGTCCCGGGGGATCCCGGAAGGGGATCCAGGCGAATTCCCGGGAATTGCCCCGTGCCCGCCCCCCGCGCTCCTCTGACGCTGTGGCTTTTCCCTTCCGCAGCCGGCGGCAATGCCGGGATCTGCCCGGCGACCGGTGACGCCTCTGCACACTCGGGCTGCCATTGGCTGGCAGGAAAGAGCGGGGCCAATGGCGGGGCCGGAGGCTGCTCAGGGGCGGGGCCGCAGCCGAGCAGCGCCATGGCTCCAGCGCTGGGGCTGGGGCGCTCCTGGGGGCCCCGGGGGGCGGCCAGAGCTGAGGGGGACCCCCGGCCCCGGGACTCTTTGATCGCCCATTCCGGAGCACGGAGAGGCCCCTACACCCACATTCCCGGGCGCCTTGATCCCCCCGAACCCCCATTCCCGGCCATGCGCTCCACCCTGCACCCCCTTATCCGGCACCAGTAACCCCGGCACCCCTTTCCCGGCCATCCCGCCTCTCCCAGCCCGCAGAGTCCCCTTCCCCTTGACCCAGAGACCCCCTGAACCCCTATTCCTGCCTTTCCCAGCACCCAGCCCCTCCTTCCCTCAACACTGGGGACACCCTTGACCCCTATTCCCGGCCATCCCGGCTTTCCCCGCCCTGTGCTGCAGGTGGGGACACCGAGGACCCTTGGAGCTCCCTTTGCTGCATCCAGGGAACCCCTGCTACAGGAGGTTTCCGCCTGTGTCTTCCTGTCCCACGGCAGCGTCCGCGGATCCCATGGGCTCGCCAAGGACGGCCGGGAATTCCTCTCCTTCCAGCTGCGATCCGGGACATTCGTGGTGGCCGCCGGCGCTGCCCAGGGCACCAAGAGGTGCTGGGAAACTGAGGAGATCGAGGCTGAGCAATTCACACATGACCTGGGGCACACCTGCCACGAATGTCTCTGGAAATATGGCAGGGATGAAACCAGAAGGGGAAGAATCTCATGGAAGTTCCCTCCTGGAATGCTCTGCCTGGGGTGTTCTGTGCAGTGCGGCTGACAGTGAGAAACACTCCTAGGCTGTCACTCATCACAGTTCTCAGGGTTTTGGGTGAGATGCTTGCAACAGATCCAGCGCTGAGGAGAGTTCAGGGGGGTCCCTTAGCATTTGGGTTCCCCTGGGATTTGCGGAAAACCCCCCAGTCCCCCCAGGATCTCCCTGAACACGCTGGCGCTGCCTGAGCGCAGTGAGAAGGTTCATACCCGGCACGGGGTCCCAGCTCTGTCACCGGCATCGCCCAGGTACCCCCAAAACCTCCCGGGAACCCCAAACCATCCGGGGCTCCGCTGCCGGAATCAACGGGAATGGTGTTGCTCTTTTAAGTGCAGTTTCAGTGCGGCTTCCAATTGGCGGCTCTTTAAAGCGGCGATGGTAGAGACAATCCCTAAAATCCACCCTGGGGGTAAAACATCCCCTACAGGGGGTTGTAGTGTGGGCTCCCCTACAAATCTCGCTTTAAGCCGTCATGATCCCCCCTTAAAAGGGGCTTTTGGGACTGTGGACCCACTAACACCCTAAAATAGGGAGGAAAAAGCACCCTTGAAGTGGTAGGATCCACCCCAAAAACCTTAAAAAGAGAATAAACTCCTCTTCAAATGGATCTGAAGAGCCTTAAACGTCCTCACAGAGGGACAGGATCCCCTCCTGTGCTGGGGCCGCTCCGAGCCGGGAAATCTCCCGTTCGCTGCACTCGGGGGAGCCCCGAACAATGACGGGTCCTGGGCTGAGCCCCCCACTCAGCCGGGGGTGCGGAGGGAACTGGGGGGGCTGGGACATGGCTTGGGGGTCCTGGGGTTAACTGGGGGACCCTCAGTGTGTCCCACTTCCGGCTGTACCCCCCTCTCCCACCTCTTTCTCATTTTCACCTTCAAAGTTCCACTCCCCCAGCCGGGTTTGGGGGTCACTGGGCCTTTTCCCTTCGTGTCCCGGCCCCGCCACGCGGCCAGAGGGTCGGAGGAAGGGGAGGAGGAGGAGGAGGAAGAGAGACAGAGGAGGAGGAAGGATAAGGAGGATCGAGAGGAGGCACCACGTGCGTTCCCCGCTCTCTGTATCCGCAGCTCCTTCGCCCCCAGACCATCGCCCCCCGCATCCCGCAGGTGCCTGGGGAGGGGGAGCTCGCCCCAAATATCCTGAGTGGGTTTTTTGAATGGGGGAGGGGTATTTGGAGCTGACACGAAATATATTTGGGGCTCCCTGTTTCATTCTTTCTGCCGGTGCGGGCGGCGCCATGTTTGGAGCTTGCAGCGCTCCCGAGCCGAGCCGCAGATGCCCCTCGGGGGGACATCGGGGGTCCCCGGGAGGTGTTTTTGGGGGTCCCGGTGGCGGCAGAGCCCCGGCGGGGGCGGGGGGATGCGGGTCTCCCGGCAATGGGGGTTGGGCTTCCCGGGCCGGGCCCTGCGAGCTCTGCCGGGGCCCGTGGGGACCGCGCGGGGCCGGCAGCATCGGCGGGGGGACACCGGATTGGGGGAGCCCCGGGAGAGCCGCGGCTTCCCTGAGCGGGACCCCCAGAGAGAGGAGAGCCCCAGAACCCCAAAGCGGGACCCCGAGAGGGGGGAGGGACCCCTGGGATTGCCGGGACCCCGGCGGGGGTGCTGGGGCTGGAGGGGCGCGATGGCCGCAAAGGGGTTCGGGGGTCCCGGTGCCGGGAATGGCTGCTCCCAGTATGAGCCCGGTCACTCCCAGTATGATCCTGGTCACTTCCCCTCGGTGCCTGCGGGATCCCTGTTGCTCCCAGTATGAACCCAGTCATTCCCTCTGATGATACAATTTGCCCCCAGCAGGGTCCCAGTTGCTGCCAGTTCCTCCAGCTTTTGTCCAGTGTGTTCCCAGTTCTCCCAGTTGCCCCCAGTACAGTCGCAATCACTCCCGGTCTAACAGAGTATGTGTAAGGCTTTGCTAATCAAACCTTGCTAAATTAGGGAACACGGCCAAAAGACCACTGAAACTTGCTTAAGGAAAACGTGTAGGCGAAGGAGGCAGAGACGTAAGGAAGTGGAGAATGCTGGAAAGCCCCAGGGGTCAGCACAAACACATCCTATGGACCCCGACCACAAAATCCCCCAGCCTTTCACCTAAGGGAGGCACAGAAACCGAGGTCAAAATTACAGCATTACGGGAACCAGCAAGGGGGATTTTAATTAAGAAAAGGAATCCACCACTTTTCTTTTACTTTATGTAATTGATAATCATTTTTGGCTGCATATGGGAAAAGGGAGCGTGGGCAGAAGGTAACCTCCATCAACCATTTAAGTGGTGCTTGATTAGATAGGAAGATCAACATGTGACACAGACTATTACAACTCCTGGAGCACCTAGTTTCACGATCACTCTGTGCCAAATAGTGCCCATATGCCCTCAAATCTGAAAGGATTCTATTTCTGTCCTAGCTCCAACCCCAGACAAGGGTATTGTAATAACGCTGGACAGTATTATT
>NW_027636121.1:171498-204538 GCF_903797595.1 Erithacus rubecula | reverse complement strand
CTCTTTGAGGGCTTTTTAAGGCTCTTCAGGTCCATTTGAAGAGGAATTGTTCTCTTTTTGAGTTTTTTTTTTTTTTGGGGGGGGGTGGGGCGGATCCCCACCAGTATACGTGTGCTTTTTCCTCCCCATTTTAGGGTGTTAGTGGGGTACAGCCCCAAAGGCCCCTTTTAAGGGGGGATCATGACGGCTGAAAGTGACATTTTTAGGGGACCCCCACTACAACCCCCTGTAGGGGATGTTTTGTCCCCCAGGGTGGATTTTAGGGATTGTCTCTACCATCGCCGATTTAAAGAGCCGTCAATTGGAAGGCTCCACTGAAATTGCACTTAAAAGAGCAACACCATTCCCGTTGATTCGGGCAGCGGAGCCCCGGGGGGTTTGGGGTTCCCGGGAGGTTTTGGGGGTACCTGGGCGATGCCGGTGACAGAGCTGGGACCCCGTGCCGGGTATGAACCTTCTCACTGCACTCGGGCAGTGCCAGCGTGTTCAGGGAGATCCTGGGGGGACCGGGGGGTTCTCTGCAAATCCCAGGGGACCCCAAATGCTAAGGGACCCCCCTGAACTCCCCTCAGCACTGGATCTGCTGCAAGCATCTCACCCAAAACCCTGAGAACTGTGATAAGTGACAGCCTAGGAGTGTTTCTCACTGTCTGCCGCACTGCACAGAACACCCCAGGCAGAGCACTCCAGGAGGGAACTTCCATGGGTTTCTTCCCCTTCTGGTTTCATCCCTGCCATATTTCCAGAGACATTCCTGGCAGGTGTGCCCCAGGTCATGTGTGAATTCCTCAGCCTCGATCTCCTCAGTTTCCCAGCACCTCTTGGTGATTTGGGCAGCGCCGGCGGCCACCACGAATGTCCCGGATCGCAGCTGGAAGGAGAGGAATTCCCGGCCGTCCTTGGCGAGCCCATGGGATCCGCGGATGCTGGCGTGGGACAGGAGGGCACAGGCGGAAACCTCCTGTAGCAGGGGTTCCCTGTATCCAGCAAAGGGAGCTCCAAGGGTCCCCGGTGTCCCCACCTGCAGCACAGGGCGGGGAAAGCCGGGATGGCCGGGAATAGGGGTCAAGGGTGTCCCCGGTGTTGAGGGAAGGAGGGGCTGGGTGCTGGGAAAGGCAGGAATAGGGGTGCAGGGGGTCTCTGGGTCAAGGAGAAGGGGACTCTGCGGGCTGGGAGAGGCGGGATGGCCGGGAAAGGGGTGCCGGGGTTACTGGTGCCGGGTAAGGGGGTGCAGGGTGGAGCGCATGGCCGGGAATGGGGGTTCGGGGGGGATCAAGGCGCCCGGGAATGTGGGTGTAGGGGCCTCTCCGTGCTCCGGAATGGGCGATCAAAGAGTCCCGGGGCCGGGGGTCCCCCTCAGCTCTGGCCGCCCCCCGGGGCCCCCAGGAGCGCCCCAGCCCCAGCGCTGGAGCCATGGCGCTGCTCGGCTGCGGCCCCGCCCCTGAGCAGCCTCCGGCCCCGCCATTGGCCCCGCTCTTTCCTGCCAGCCAATGGCAGCCGAGTGTGCAGAGGCGTCACCGGTCGCCGGGCAGATCCCGGCATTGCCGCCGGCTGCGGAAGGGAAAAGCCACAGCGCCCGAGGGAGCGCGGGGGGCGGGCACGGGGCAATTCCCGGGAATTCGCCTGGATCCCCTCCCGGGATCCCCCGGGACCCTCCTCGGCCGCGCACTGCGGGACCCCCGGGCCGGGCTGTGCTCAGCTCCCGGGGCCTGCGCTCCAGCTGTGCCTGCAACCCGCCGCCTCCGGCCCAAAGCGGGACGAGCACCGCCAGCCGCGGATCCATTTTTTCCTGCGCTGCGGCTCCGAGCCCCGGCGGAGCAGGACTGGGCGCTGCGACTGCGAGCCCTGATTGCCAATCTCCTTCTCTCTCTTTCTCCTGTTCTCTCCCTTTGCTGTGGGTGATCATCAATCCCAGAGCGGCCGGAGAGCCCCGTGCCCAGGTCGGGTTTCCCAGGAAAGGGAGGCCTGGGGGTGAGGTGCCCAGGGCCGGCCGGGAATGGGAGTCCCGTAATCCCGAAGTTAAAAATGACCAGAACCGAAGCCTTTAACTACGCCACTCTTTATTACTACAAGCAGCAGAGAAGTTAAGGGAACATTCATATGGTGGTACTGCTGCCTAACCACACCCAAAAAGAAGTGCGCCACACACCCTGGGAACTCTCACAGAATGGAAGGAGAGTTGCAGGTTAATAAGAGTGCCCATGGACTTATTGTGAGTGATGTTGTTTAGGGCTGTTTGTATGTAAAGTCGCTTCTCAGGAGATGGTGAGCTCAGAACTGGAGGACGAAGGCAATTTTTAGCAGTTAGTCCCGTAGCTGACTGTATGGTGTCCGGAGGGTTCCCGAATCTTGTATTGTCTCGCTTTTCCAGGGGCTTTTTCTCTTCAAGGAACTCCCCTGAAGAGTGGTGTTTCGGGAGCTTTGCGATTTTACACGTTGGGCGCGTTCTTTCAATTGATGGACAGGAGGGGAGCAGCAGCAGCCAGGCCAGAAATGAGGCAGGGGAGAGGGCGAAGTGGGAAGTAACAGGGAAAAAACTGGAACCGGGAATACAACAAACTGGATTTAAGGAAGGGAATACAACAACCGGATTAAAGAATGAACTGGGGTCATACAGAACAGTGTATCACATGATAAGGTAAGTGACAATTCCAACTCTCTAACAATCCTTATTTACAGCCTTCAGGGGAGATCATTTATCACAGTGCTGCAGCTCAATATTAAATCTGGTTTTTGCTGATCCTGTGCTGGGGATTTTTCAAATGCTCTCAGCCCCTGGCTCATAACAGGGTGAAGGAGCCCTGGCCCAGGCTCTGGCCCTGGGACACGGGGACGCTGCTGGGGGGTCCCTGTCCCCCTGTGCCACCCCCAGGGCCCGGCTCCTGTCCCCGTGTCAGGCTCTGGGGTCGATCTCATGGAACATCCTCTGGGGGAGGCTGCGGCACCGGGGGCACGGGGGGGACCTGGGGGGACAGGGGACCCCCCTGTGCACGAGCAGCGTTGGACTGTGAGGGGGGAACAGGACAGAGTGACCTCCCCAGTGACCTCACACAGCCCTGGGATGTCACACAGCTCTGTGATGTCACACAACATCCTATGATGTCACAAAGTCGTTGTGATGTCACACTGTACCCTATGATGTCACACAGCACCCTATGATGTCACACAACACCCCATGATGTCACACAGCCCCTGTGATGTCACACAGAACCTTATGATGACACACAACACCCTATGATGTCACACAGCCCCTGTGATGTCACACAGCACCCTATGATGTCACACAGTCATTGTGATGTCACACAGCCCTGTGATGTCACACAACCCATGTGATGTCACACAGCACCCTGTGATGTCACACAACCCCTGTGATGTCACATTGCCTTGTGATGTCACACAGCCTCTGTGATCTGTGAAGTCACAGTCATTGCTGTGATGTCACACAATCTGCCCTGGGATGTCACATGGCCATTCTGTGATGTCACATCCTGCTCCAGGATGTCACAGCCCCTCTCTGATGTCACATAGCCACCCTGTGATGGCAGAACACGCTCTCTGATGCCACAGCCTTCTCTGGGACATCACACAGCTGCTCTGTAATGTCACAGTCTGCTGTCTGATATCACAGAGCCACCCTCTATGATGGCACAGTCTCCTCTGTGACCTCACTGCCCTCTCTATGGTGTCACACAACCGTCCAGTGCTGTCACTATTGCCCACTCAGCAATATCACAGCCTGTTCTGTGATGTCACAGCCCAATCTGTGACCTCCCAAAACCCACCCTGTGCTGTCACACAGCCCCTTTCTGACATCACAGCTGCTCTCTGGCTCCATGACACAGCCACAGAGGTGCTGCTGTGCCACAGCCCCCTCTGGGACATGACACAGCCCCTGCCAGTGCTGAGCACTGTGAGCTCTGCCTGTGCCCTGCTCGTGTCCCTGCCATGCCCTGGCAGTGCCCCAGCCCTGCTGGGCTGTCACAGGAGCTGCTCCTGGGCAGAGCTGTCTCTCTGCAGCGCTGCCCTTGCCAGGAGCTGCCTCTGTGCTGGAGCCTGGCCCAGCTCAGCAGCACAGGCACAGCAAAAGGACTTGAATCACCCTCTCAGGGCTTTGGTGCTGTTTGCATCAGACTCAGTCCCTGAGAGAGTGTGCTCAAAAAACTTCTCAAGAGCTCCAAGTGAGATTGAAGCACTGAAGTTTCTCATATTTAACTAGATCCCAGTGAGGGCCAGGACTGAGAAAGTGTCCTCAGGTCCCAGTTAGAGCAGAACACTGGAGGCACTGATGCCAGGTGGGGACAAAGCAGGGAAAGGTGTCTCTGGTGCTGAGAACAGCAATTCTTTGTTTCTCCACTTGTTCTCTGCTATGACAAAAGGATCCACCATCTCTGAAGCAATCCATCCATCTCTCCCAGGTCTCTCATCAGCTGTCCTCAAACTCCACTCCACTGAGCACAGAGTTCCTTTGCCCCTATGCAGTAATCATGTTCTTGCAGCTGCCAAACCTCACCTTGGGATGTCTCTGGGCCCTCTCCAAGGTGTTGGCAAATGAAAACATTCTCCTAGTAGTATAAGGAATTTAGCAGAAGAACAAGGCTAGCCAGTCTTGTTTGTTCTTGCTACTTTTGTATGGGAACAATCCTTGCATAGATAGAATTTTGGAGGCCAAATCACAATTTTAGTCATGGCCCCTGGACGAGAAGTTTGGTTCATTTCCATAGGTGGAAAGAAGCAGTGCCCGAGTGTCTCAGGACTAGATGAGAGGTGACCACCAGAGGCTGTGCTGACACCTTTTGTCTGGGAAAAATCCTTGAATACAAGGAATTTTTTAAGGTAAGTCCAATTTCAGCCATGCTCATCAGGAAGGAGGGAGGTTTCTTTTCCATAGAAAGAAAAGCACAGGGCCCCAGTGCTCCTGGGACTGATGAGAAGCAACCCTCAACATGCCAGGATCTGCCAGACCTGCCAGGTGGTCCATGGGAGGCCAAATGAGCCAGACCTGTTCCATCTTCCCTTTGGTTCCATGGGGTCCCACAGTGTCACAATGGTCTCCATGATTCCACGGGGCCTTGCAATTCCACAGTAGTCTCCATGGATCCACGGTGCCCTGTAGGATCACAACGGTGCTTTAGCTGCACAAGGCCCTGTAATGCAACCATGGCTTCTTGGTTCCACACAGCCCTGCTGCTGCTCACTGGCCCCTTGCGACTATGTGGCCCAGCAGTATCACAGTGATGTCTTTGGTTCAACAGGGTCCCCAGAGTGTCACAATGGTCCTTTAGATCCTTGTTACCTTGCAGTTTTACAATGATCCCTTTGATTCATTGTGCCCTACAGTTTCACAATGGTGCCTTGGTTCCATGGCGTCCCCAAAGTGTCACAATGGTCTCCACAGGAAGGAAACCACAGAGCCCCAGTATTTCAGGGGTTAATGAACTGCAGACACCAGAGGCCAAGGCCAGCCAGACATGTCTGTAATGGCAGCTTTTGTGTAGGAGAAATCTTTGGATATAGGACTTCTGGAGGTGGAATCCCAATTTTGGCTGTGGGCACCTAGAGAAGAAGGATGGTTCTTTTCCACAGGAAGGAAAGCATGGAGCCCCAGTGTTTCAGGGCAGAATAGAGGTGACCACCAGAGGCCATGGTCAGCCAGATCTATGTGTCCTGGCAACTTTTGTCTGAGAGAAACTCTTAGGGATAGGAATTTTGGGGGGAAAGTACTGATTTTGGCCATAGGTGCCTGTGCCAAGAGGGACGTTTCTCTTCCATATGAAGGAAAGCACTGAGCCCCAGGGTTTGAAGGCAGGTGAGACCTGGTCCCCAGGTAGACAAGGGCAGCCAGACTTGTTGCTAATGGCAGCTTTTGTGTAGGAGCAATCCCTGGATATTGGGAATTTTGAAGGGGGAATCCCACTTTGGGCATGGATGCTTGAGTCAGAAGGGCAATTATTTTCCTTTTGAAAGAAAGCCCAGGGCCCCAGTGTTTCAGGGGCACATGAGAAAAGACCCTCAACATGCCAAGGGAAGTTGGACCAGTCAGGCCAAGCCAAACAGACCTGTTACCTGTTCCCTTGTTTCCATGGGGCCTTGTAGTGTCACAATGGGAGTGTCATATTGGATCCTCGGTTCCATGAGGCTCAGCTGTGTCACACTGGCCTCTTGTTTCCATGGGGCTTCACAGTGTCACAATGGTCCCTTGTTTCCATGAGGCCTTGCAGTGTCAGACTGCTTTCCTTGGTTCCATGGGATTGCACAATGACATAATGGCCCCATGGTTCCACAAGACTGCAGTGTCTCAACAGTCTCCATTATGAAGTGTCACAATGGCCTCTTGTCTGCACGATTCCCTGGTGTGTCACAACGGGCGCCTCTTTCTTCCATGAGGCCTTGCAGTGTCACAGGGGTCTCCTTGGTACCACAGTATTGGGATATAAATACTATGAGGAACAGGGCAAATGAGAGATATTGTAAAAGATGGTTTATTGCCTTATGGCATCAGACTCATAGAATGGTGAGATATTAATGGTGCTATATCCAACGCTCTAACAGACGCTGCCTCATTCTCAGTTATAATGCCTTATGTTAGTTTTTAGCCAATCAAATACTTCTACAAAGCTTGTTAGTGTCTTTTTATACCAATCATTTATTGCTTTGCCTTTCACGGCTTTGCCAAAATGAGTCATTTTTCAGTCAATCATATAACACTTCACAAACTGAGATGAATATATCTAAAAATTTTAACTGACTTTATAACAGGTTCTCTTACTAAATTTAAAGTATTTTATTATCTTATTTAATATATTGCTTTGCTTACAAATTACATATTTCTGTTTGCTTAAAATTTTTTCTTAAACTGCAAACTTTTATTCTTGTTTTATATCTGTTTCACTTTTATGCTTTAATTGTTCAAGCCTTCTCCAAGGTGTGAGAGTCCATCTGAGCCTCTCGTCTGTTTCTGCCCAATGACCCTCGCCTGAGGCCTGCGCTGGCCAGGGATGGGAGGAACGCCAAGTGACTGTTCCGCAGGTGATGCCCACCAGGACTGGTTTCTCATGACAACTAGTCACGGGGTCCTGGTAGCTATAATCTCGAGTCCCCTTTCTCTCTCTCAATCTCTCTCTCTCTCTCTCTCTGTCCCACTATCGCATTTTGGTTGGCACTAAATAAAGTGCATTTCTGTAGAAGTAAACTGGTTTTGTCCCTGCTGTGTCTTTTGCGCTCTGAGATCCATAAAAGAACCAGTCACGACTCCCGCTCGGGTTGGGCAGACCGTGACATTATTTGGCGTAGTTGGCAATTGGATTCCCGATACTGGAGGAGTTGGGGTTTTCTGTGCACTTTGTACCAGGGGAAGACCTGTGCCATTTCAGCCACACCTAGCCTGTCAGTGCCGTAAGGACTGAACAGTGTTAGAAAGCAAGGGAGGTGGTATTGGGTTCTTCCCGCAATCTGCACACAGACCCAGGTGGATAATCAACTCAGTTTCAGTTATCGGAGAATTTTTTTGAAAGGATCTCAACTGAGCAAAAGATGGGACTTTTGTTTTTTGTTGTTTGCTGCTTGGTGTAGTTGAGGAGACAATCATTGTGTAACTAAAGAGAACCTCCCAAGCAGTTTGGTCCCCTCAGCCACCCAGGGAAGAGAGGGGGTTGTCCCCAGCAGAAGTCTGGGTGTTAAGTCTTGACCTCCCTGAAGTGGTTTTTCCCCCTCGCACATAATCGTGATTCGCAGAATATTGTTATTTATATAATTATATATTTATTATATTTTTATTATAAATATATATTTAGTTGTTGTATTTGACTACTTGGAATCACAAAGAGACAAGCTGTTTTTGTAATTAAGTTAGTACCTCCCAAGTAGTGTACCTCTCTTCATCCTCTCCAGGGACAAGAAGGCATTCACAGTTTCAGCTGTGCTTTTTGTGTAACTTTAAGTGTGTCTCCCTGAGAGTGGTTTTAGTCCCTTAGTAAAAATGTCTGAAAATTATAAAGCTGCATTTTACGCTTTACTAGCAAAGTATAATGCCAGACCCTCCCAAGGGGGGGAAGACTGGGCACACAGTAATTGGTTTAATTTAGAAAATGTGATTGATAGAATACATTCTTTGCAACATGAAACAAAATTCAAACTGAGCAAGAAAAATAAAACCATACTTTCCACAGTTCTAGGCACTTGTCTTTCAGCTGCCTTAGAATCTCATTTTAAACGAGTGAGTGAGGAAAATGCAGTGATAGACTTGCAAAACCTGGTGGAAGCTTTGCAAAAACTTTTACAGGAGGAAAGAGATCATGTAAAAACTCTGCAAAACCAACTACAGCAGGAAAGAAATCACGTAGAAACTCTGCAAAACCAACTAGAACAGAAAACAAATAAAGTAGAAACTCTGGAAAACCAACTAGAGCAGGAAAGAAATCAGATAGAAACTCTGGAAAACCAACTAGAGCAGGAAAGAAATCACAACTATTTACTACAACTATCACATGCCTCACAACATGCAGATACACCTAATGAAACAGAAGAAAAGGAAACATATCACATAAAGCACATACACCCACAGAGGGAATTAGTACACATACAAAATAGTGGGGAAAATTGCTGCTCTGAAATGAGACCCCTCGTTAAAACGGAATATAGATACCTGAACAAGGAGGATTTTGACCCCCACATAACCTCCAAAGAAATACCATACACTGCTACTGAATTGGCCAAATTAAAGAAAGAATACTCACGTCTCCCACAAGAATCTGAGACCGAGTATGTCTTTAGAGTTTCACTCACTGGAGGAGATAAAATTAAATTAAGTGAACAAGAAGCCAGTGGGTACTGGGGGCTTGGAGTTTTCCTAACAACTGGAAACTCTCGTGTTCCATGGTCTCTGACACAGCATGCAGCCTACTGGGCTGGGGGACTTAGCCCCCTAGAAAGAGGTGATCCTCTAGCCATAACTGGCACCCCAGACCAACTCCTAGAAAACATTAAAAAAGCTGCCTGCTTGCAAATTATACAGGAAATAAAATTCACTGCTGGCCATAAATCACCTATGCAATTACCTGTAAATGTAAAACAATACCCTCTTCACTCTGGTGCCAAAAAAGGGCTCAAACTGGTTATTCAGGACTTGCAAAACTTCCCTGTATGGCAAATCCAAAAACCCAAACCTGACACTGTAGCTGTGTACCAATACATACATGATGTATTGATAGGAGAAGAAGAAAAAGAAGAAGTGACGGATGTGCAACAGAAAATAATTTTCCACCTAGAAAGCCCTAACTTGCAAATTGCCTCAGAGAAAATTCAAAAACCTTCTCAGGAAGTGAAGTTTTTGAAGACAGACACTACTGGGACTGCCCCCACTGATGGGGTGGCCCAGAAATCCTCAGTAACAGAAGGAACTGTAAAAAATCTGGCAATAACAGAAACTGAGAACTTGGGCAACAGCAATGACAAACCTGCCTCAGTAATTAAAGTAGCCTCTGCTTTCTCCCCCAAACAATCTTTGTTCACTAATTCTTTGTTCACTGATGCTTCTGCTGAGCAAATTATTGCTGGGGGACGGGGTGATTCCTGGCTTGGAGTGCTGATGGTTATTTGGGGTGTTTTCCAGCTTGAAGTGCAGAGTGCCTCTCTTGTTTGCAACTACACTGACTCTTATGCTGTGTTTAAAGGAGGTACAGAGTGGCTTCCTTCTTGGCAGCAAAATGATTGGGAAGTTAACAGAATTTCTGTCTGCATAGTTCCATCATTTTAACCTCCTGCCTCTTTGTGGCAGATTCTGTTGTGTTTACTTTTCACAGAATAACACCATGGAATGTGAAGGTTAATTGCTGAATCCCTCATCAAACTTGTATACAGTTAAGCTGTGTTTTATTTTGTGAAAATTTAAAATCAAAGTTGAACTGTTGTACAACTTTTCCAAAAAAAATTATGTGTGGGAAAAACAATACAAAATATAAAAGGGAATTCAATGTTAATGTTGTAACACCTACTACCCAACCACTAAGCCAAAAATTTTTGAGATTGGACCTTGGGTAATTCGGAAAACTGGCCAACAGAAAATATTGCTTAATTAGGCATGGTCTTTTAAGCAAGTCAAATTGCCAATGCAAAACAATGTCTCAGTAATTCAGTCAGCTTGTTCACCTTTTCTTGGCGTGAACAAACAACCTGGTTGCAAAACCAGGAGGATCCTTTCAAGAAACAAACAAGAGACATAACCGGTGTTGTGGGAACAGGATTGGGAATTTTAAATAGCATTGATTCATAGGTATTAATGAATAAATTGGTTGCCACCACCAGAGACCTGACCAAATTAAAACAACCTCTGCAGTCCTCTTTAACAGCCCTGGGGACACAACAGTGGCTATTATCAAACATTTTACCAAATTGGGAAAAAACAAATGTAAATGATCATAAATTGATAATTGATGCTCTTGGTACTGCTCAAAACAACATCTCCTTAGCCCTCAGCTGTATCCAGGCACAGCTTTGGATGCAAACAGTTGTTGCCTCAATTATAAGGGAAGGGGAAGAAGGCAGCTTCCCTACTGAAATTCAGACAATAATTTGGGAAAACGCTAATGATTTTGAAAGGAAGTTTCAGTCCTGGTGGAATTTGGTAAACTTTACCTACAAGCCCAGCACAAACACAGCCACAGCCTTTGTGTTGACAATACGCAACGCTTCAGTGCATTTGATACACCCCATCATTGCATTAGGATTGAATCACGATGGAACTATTCTCTATCCTTTCAAGCATAGAGAATGGGCCCATCAAATTGGTAAAAAATGGCAAACTGTTAATTTGGAATCTTGTGTTGTTCGGGAGCAACAGGGTTTCATTTGTGAAAGCAATGCCATTGTGGCCCAAGACATCTGTTTAGACACAGAGCAAAATATCTGTCATTTTGAAATACACCTTGATGAGACTCCTGCAACAGTGCTGGTGTACATAGGAAATGGATGTGTGTGTGTAAGAACTGCTTGCAACTCAGTGTTTGTAGAAAATGTAACAGAGAATCTAAAAAATAATTTAAATTTTTGTGTTTGTAATTTTACCACGATCATGGGCTGTGACTTTTCCTATACTGTTCCAGTTATGTCTCATCACCTTTTGCAATCCAATTTTACACTGAGTCATCAGTTAGTGCCTGCTCCCATCGCGATGAACCTCACTTTGATTAAACAATTGCTGCTTCACCAGGACTTAATTGGAATCTTGGAAAAAATCAAGAAAAATGGACAGAAGACCCTGGTGACAGTTCATCACGATGTGAGAGAAATACATCGGGTTTTAGAAAGGGTAAAAGGAGATGCTGAACTCAGGTGGTCGGATACTCTTTTTGGGTGGTCACCTACTGCTACCGGCATCCTAAACAAATTATGTCATCCCATCGTTGTGCTTTTGATTTTGGTTTTAATCAGTTTTGTTTTGTCAGTCATTTTATACATCCTGAACTGGAGAATGGTAAAACGACTGACACAATTGGCATCAACAATGGAAGCACATAATTTGATGACTACCCCATCTGCTAAAGATTCCCCTAAAGTTATTGACACCAGACAAATTACAAGAGCAGTGAAAGTCAGGCCTTTAACAGCACACTGATTAGAATTGTTTGTTGCTTGTTATGATTGGTATGATCAGTTTTAGTAATGTTAAGCTTTTGATTAAGATGGTTTTGGAAAATAATTATTTTAATTATAAAAACATATTATAGCGGATACTGATTTGTTTTAATTTTAATTGTTTGAATGTTATTTTATTAAATAATTTTGATTCTAATTGTTAAGAATTTTAATTGTTTGAATGTCATTTTATTGATTTTGTTTTGATCCTAATTGTTTGAATTTTAATTGTTGAAATATTATTTCATTGATTTTGTTCTAATTGTTTGAATTGTAATTGTTTGAATGTTATTTTATTGATTAATTCTGATTGTTTAAAAGATATTTTAGCTAATATTATTGTGATTTTTTTGAAAATTTATTTTAATCAATTTTGTTGTGATTATTTTTCACTATTTTCCTGTTTATTTTCCTTCCTTCTCCTTTTCCTTTTCCTTTTCCCTTTTCCCTCTTATCCCCGGTTTTTTGTTTTCCCTTTTCCCATTCCCGGGATGTGCTACCAAGGGCAGGTCCTGAAAATGCTACAACGTCACAACATGATGCTGATGGAGTTTCTCAGTGACGCTCGTTGGTCACGGGGTGATGTGAGAGTCCGTCTGAGCCTCTCGTCTGTTTCTGCCCAACGACCCTCGCCTGAGGCCTGCGCTGGCCAGGGATGGGAGGAACGCCAAGTGACTGTTCCGCAGGTGATGCCCACCAGGACTGGTTTCTCATGACAACTAGTCACGGGGCGCTGACTCAACAAGTTCCCACAGATGAGAGACAATGGACTGGTCAGTATGGGCTGCCCTGCATGTGTTCATGACGACAAAGATGGTTTGGTGTGCCTTGAAGCGTCCTGTTTCCACCTGTTGCCCCGCGTAATGAGCTCCACATACAATAGTCCATAAATCTTCCCACCTTTTGGCCAGAAGCCACTCGCTTTGGGAAAGGACTATAAAAGTGACTTTCGCAAAGGAGACCCCCGAGATCTCCCCAGACGGCAACAGACACCTACTGGCTGGCTCCACGAGGATTCGTCTGCCCGACTTGGTAGCTATAATCCCGACCCCCCTTTTCTCTCTCTCTCTCTCTCTCCCTCTGTCCCACTATCACATTTTGGTTGGCACTAAATAAAGTGCATTTCTGTAGAAGTAAACTGGTTTTGTCCCCTGCTGTGTCTTTTGCGCTCTAAGATCCATAAAAGAACCAGTCACGACTCGCTCTTGAATTGGGCGGACCGTGACAGTATAACATGTTTACAAAATTTTCCCAATACAATACAATTTTATTAAATGGTCCAGCCCTGACCCCATCCAATCCATAAGTGCCAACGTGTCACCCAACATGGATGACAGGGAGAAGAAGGAGGAAAAGGTGTCCACCCCCCAAATTTTCCATCTTTGCCACGTATCCCTTTTCATAAACATTCCCAAAAGTCTATTTATCTATGTTCTAACAATCTAATTTACACTTCACTAATTTTGGCAGCTTGTTTCCATTCTCCTTGTGCTGACAACTACCCCCAGGGGTTAGAATTCAGCACCTGTGACACCAGGGTCTCACTCAGAGTCGTTGAGACCCTTGCCAGGGGGGTTTTGAGATCCCCCAGGAGTCCAGGGGTACGCCCTGGGCTCCCACAGGACAGAGAGTGCTGCCCAATCCTGGGCACCTTCCCGAGGCCTCGCAGGGGTCACGCTTCAGGTGCCGCATTCCCGGCACCGAGTGGGGACATTATGGGCTCCTGGAGACCTGGCACAGCCATGGGCACCCCTTCCCACAGCTCTGGGCTGACACCCCATGTCTTTGGAAGCCTGGGAGTGCTGGGCTCAATTCCAGGGATGCTGCCCAGCTCTGAGTCTTGCAGCCTCCCCTGTACCCCAAAGCATGAGGGCCAAAAGGGACCCCCTTGTTGAAGTCACCACCCCTCAAACCCAGCTGCAGAGCAGGAAAAGGAGGAGATGCCAACAAGCAGGAGGGGAGATGCCCACAAAACCAGCATCCTGTCTGGCTTTTAGGGTCTTCAGCCTGTCCCAGTGCTCCACAATAGTTGGGGCTTGAGTTGATTCCTTGACTCTCTCATATTCCTTTTCTCCAATTATGAGACATAATTGAGGCTTCTCCTGGAGAAATGCTGGGGAGCACAAAGAAGGAGCTCAGTGGCACAGAGACCCCAACAGCTCTTGGTGTTCCCTAGGCTGCCTGAGCTGCCCACTTGGCCACCAAGCCAGACCAGAGCAATGCAGGAATCACTGGTGAAGCCGTGGGGACCTGGCTCTCTCGTTTTGGGGCAAGGCAGGAAGGGAAAGTATGGTGCAAGTGGCACCGGGCTGGGATACAGGGGGAAGGATTCCCAGGGGTGGCCAGGGCACACAGCCAATCCCTGCTCCCAGAGATTCTGGGATGCTGCACTGACAGCCATTCCCCAAAACCCCTCAGGATTCAGGCACAGTCTTACATGAGGTCCCGGATCAAGTCCTCGGTGATGATTCTGGTGGTCTTTGGTTTGTATGTGATGGAGGGTGTGATCCCTTAGGATCTTTAGGCACATCCTGAAGGGTCACAATGGGGCAGCTGGTGTTAGTGCTGTTTGGGAAAGGTTGATGTGAGGGATCCAAAACCCCCACACTCAGCTCTCCTTGAACACTCACTGATCCTGGGAGGAGCTCTGGACCCTCGGGGGCAGGACAGAAGGGGCCAGAGGGATTGGGGGTCAGAGGGAGATCCCAGCTGAGATCCCCAGGGGAGAGACCTTGGGAATGACGGACGGGAATCCCAGTGGGTGAAGCTGCTGACGGAGGGGGAGGGGGCCCCGGCACGGAGGGACCGGGACCCTGTGCCAGCAGCCGCGGCTGTCATGGCACTGCCAGTGCCGGCGCTGTCGTAGAGTGTGGGAGGTGTGACAATGTCCCTGAGACTGTCACAATGTGATGGAACCGACGGCTGGGATGTGTCTGAGCCCATCGTGACAGCGTGCCCGAAGCCACTGTCATGACATGTCGGCAGTGACTATTGCCAGGCAGCTTCCCCAGCAGCTCCCGGGACTCACAGGATGTCCTGGAGCAGATATGGGATAGAGGGCAGGGGGTGGGTGTGGAAGCTCCAGAAGCTGGGAAGGGCAAATCCAAGGGATGGCAGAGATGGAATTGCTGCAGCCAAGAGGAGCCCGAGGCTGCGAGAGGAACAGCCCTGCAGGGAGGAAGGAGGGGCATGAGGGGCTCGGAGATTCCCTGGCAGCCCATGGGGGTCCCCGGGGAGCAGAGACCCCCCTGCAACCCTGCAGGAGCCCCTGGCAGAGCAGGGGGTGCCCAAAGGGGCTGTGATCCCGTGGGAATCCCCTGCTGGAGCACTTCGGACAGAGCTGCAGCCCATGGGAAGGACTTGTTCTGGACAAGTCCCTGGAGAAGGGTCTCCCTGGAAAACAGGGACTCCACCTTGGCTGAGCAGTGGCAGAAAAATCCTGTGCTGAACTGCCCTGGAACCCATTCCCAATTCCTTGTGCAGATGGAGAGAGGAGAGCCTGGGAATGAGTTTGTGTGTTAAGAAGGGTTTTTTGACTTCTCCTTATCCTGCTCTGATCTTATCAGCAATAAATTCAATGAAAATCGCTGATTGTGAGCCTGTTTCTCCCGTGGCAGGATTTGATGAGCCATCTCTCCTGGTGCTTGTCTCAAACCAGGAACCCTTAGTTCAATTTTTTCTCCCTCTTCAGTTGCAGAGGGCAGAGAGACACCGGTGGGTGTGGGGGCATCCGGCCACTGCTACCCACAGCAAGGCAGGAAGGAGGAGGAGGGAGCTGGTAAGATTATTGAGCAGATTGCTGTTGTCTGCAGCAGTTCTGGGGCTCTCTCAGTGCCTTGGGGACAGGCACCAAATGATCAATTGCTGCATTTCTGGACTGGTTCCCTCACAGCTGCCCCTGCAGGGGGGGTTTCCAGCCAGCCCTGCTCTGAAAACCACCAAAGGGCCTCACAGAGCCACTGCTTGGGCTCACACTGGCTTTTTGTGCTTCTTGCAGGGCAGAGCAAACCACAGCCAGGCCTTTTTTGGCCACAGAAAAAATTCTCACCTTTGCAGCAGCTCGAAAGCTGCGAGAATCAAAGCCAAGGGGGAGGGGGAGCCTCAGGTCCTGGCTGCCACCTGGGGCTGGCCAGAGCAGGGCTGGCCAATGCCCATCCCTGGGCACTGGGGCTGGGCCATGGCTGGGCCCAACACTTGGATGGCCACTGGCTTCAAGGAGCAGGAGTTTGGGAGCTCCTTCCAGCCTGGGGCTCCATTCCCCAGCTGCTCTTGCTGGCTCAGATCCTACAGGGGACAAATGAGAATGGGGAAGTCAGGAATCCCCAGATTCACCATCCCCCAAAACTGGACCCTCTTGGGAAGGATGTTCCCCTGGGACAGGATCCCCTCAGACAGGACCCCCTGGATGTGCCCCCCAGAACACAACCTGCCCCTGTGTGACTCTCAGCACAAACAGCCTCTTCCTTCTGCTGCTGGGGAGAGAAAGTGAAAGTGTTGGGGGGGCACAGTGGGCACCCCAATTCCCCACAGTCTCACCAACCCTCCCTGCACACCCCTCAGCCTCTTTTCTCCCTCTCTGGGCTCCACCTAAACCGTTCCCTGCTCAGGTCCTCCTCAGGAACTGGGGATGAGGAGGCATGGCACAAAAGTAAAGAAAATAAGGAAAACAGAGAAATAAAGAGAGGAAAAAGTCAAGAGCAGGGAAGGGCATAGAAGCAGGACTACCCAGGACCCCCAGGTGATGCCTGCCCAGTAAAAGAGCACCCCAGCACTGAGCACTGGATCACCCCAAAATCTGAGGCACCCAGGGAAGCAGCTGTGCCCCACGGCCACACCCAGCCACTGACCATCCCTGGCACCCCCATTCCCCTGGGAACCCAACAATGGAACCCTCATTCCTTACTTACCATCACTCTGGGACCCCCATCCCTGGGATCCATCCCATGGTCACAAAACCTTTGAGGACACGTTGTTCCCCGACTCTCATCCCTGAGTCTGAAGCCACTCAACACATGAGAACCTTAATCCCATGGGACCCCATCGCAGGAACCACAGTCTCCTGGACACCCATCCTTGGTGTCCGCCCAACCCTAAACCCCTGCAACACCTCAGCCTCCAAATTCTGGCAAAATCCAGTCCCCAACATGTCCCACCATCACTCCCATGTCCCACAAGGTCCCCACCCTGCCCCCATCCTGTCCACACCCTGCCCCCACCAAGGGCCACCTACACATGAGGATGAGACGTGACCTTGCTTCCTGTCCCTTCATCCCAAGAGCCGCCAGCCAGGGGACGGGTGGCCCCAGGAGCAAGTGACAGCCAGTGCCCATGACCGGGGACACCGGGATGGCCGGGAAGGTGGCGCTGCTCCTGTGGGGTGAGTGCCCCAGGCACGGGCCTGACGCCCTGGGGATGGGCCCTGGTGAGGCAGAGAGTGGTGGGGAGGGGGCACAGGGGGGCTGTGGGGTCCCCTGAGGTCCCCAAGGCCAGCAGAGCCAGGACATGGGCATGGAGCCCTGTTTGACCAGAGTCATGGGGTGGCCATGGAGACAGGAATGGGGGAACAGGAATAGGAGAACTGGGATGTGGGGATGGGAACAGGGGGACAGAGATGTGAGGACAAGGATCTGGCCAAAAGAACCTTGGAGCTGGGGCAGCTATGGTGACAGGGACAAGGAGACAGGGATGCAGGGACAGGGACAAGGGCCACATCCCATCCAGATGGGGCATGGGGACAGGTGCCATGGGAACGGGATCATGGCCACAGGATCATGGGGCTGTGGCCATGGGGACAGGTGCTGTAGGGCTGGGGGAGGTGACCTGTGCACACATGGGGTGTCCACAGTGTCCCCATGTCCTGCCTCAGCCCAGGGTGACCGAGGTGTTCTTCTCCTCAAAACCTCCGTGCTGCATCAGTGTTCCTGTGGGGACAGTTTGGGGACAGACACCACACCAGGTCCCCCAGGTGCTGCTGTCCCAGCAGGGCCACCCCCACCCAGCCCTGTCCCTTCTCCCTTCCAGCCCAGATCCTCGGCCTCGCTGGTGAGTCCTCGGGGGATGCCGTGTCCCTGCCCTTCTGTCCCCAGCCCCGTGGTGGCCCTGGCAGGCTGGTGTCCCCTGTCACCCGCAGGTGCCAAGAGCACCCAGCTGCTGGTGGATCCCCCCTGGACGCCGGCGGTGCTGTGGGACCGGGTGACACTGACCTGCCAGGGCTCGGGGACCGATGGTGCCACCACCTGGTACAAGGACGGGCAGCGCTGGCGGCAGGAGGGACCCAACAGCTTCACTGTCACTGAGAGTGGCACCTACACGTGTGTCAGACCCGGCAGTGGGATCAGCCTCCTCGTTGTGGTGTCAAATGGTGAGGGGGGATCTGAAATGATCAGACTGGTTTCCTGATAAGTCTGGGTTGGCTCCACGCCATGGGTGGCCTCACACCCCTCGAGTGGCCAGAAACTGTCCCCTCCATACATAAACATCCCAGTGCATCCCAGTACACCCCAGTGTGGTGGGACCCCCATGGTGACAACTGTGCCATGGGGCTGCTCCTGATGTCCCTGGCACCCTCCTGTGCAGTGGACACTCCACCTAGGTGTCCCCAGTGCCATGGGCACCCACTTTGGACCTGTCTCGGGCTCCTCATTGTGACGGGACCCTCCTGTCCCACAGAGCCGCTGGTGCTGCAGGTGTCAGCAGGGGCATTGCTGGAGGGGGACACAGTGACACTGCGCTGCCGGAGCCGGCAGGACAATCCTGTCACCAGGGTGCAGTTTTACAAGGACGAGAAGGATCTCAGGGGGTCCCTCAGGGGAACCGAGCTCTCCCTGTCGCCCCTGGAGCTGCACAACAGCGGGACCTACCGCTGCGGTGGCTGGGTGGCACCAGGAACGGCACTGTCAGCACCGGTGACAGTGATAGTGCACGGTGAGCACCCCCACGGCTGGAACCCCAATATCCTGACACCCCCAAAGCCACTTCTCAGTGGACTCAGAGTCACAGTTCTCACCCCTATCTCCTTCCCAGAGCTCTTCACGGTGCCGGCACTGAAGGCTCCCCCTGAGCTCATCGATGGGTCTCCCCTCAATCTCAGCTGCCTCAGCACCCCCAGCCCCCTGCGGCCCCCAGCCCCGCTCCGGTACCGCTTCTACCGGGACGGGCAATTGGTGGGGGGCCCGCAGGGGTCCCCGCAGCTCCTGGTGCCCGCCGTGGGGGTCTCCCACTCGGGGAATTACAGCTGCGAGGTGCGCTGCGAGGGGGGGGCCGTGCGGAAGAGCAGCGCCCGGCTCGGCGTCACGGTGCGCAGTGAGTGCGGGGATGGGCACGGGGAGCCCCCACAGCCCCCCCAGCTCTCTCATCCCTGCTCAACCCTCTGTGTGCCGCCCTGCTCAGCTCTCTCCCTGGGTCCCTGCATTGCTTTCCCTGTTGCCTTCATCCATTGCTGGGGTCCCTCCATTGTCCACAGGTCCCACCATCCTTTTCTGCATCGCCATAATCTTCCCTTCAACCTTTTCCATGTGTCCCCCCCCCCCCGGTCTCCGAACCACCTTCTTCCTCACTGGGTTCCGAACCACCTTCTTCCTCACTGGGTTCCTCCCTCCCCTCCCTGATCCTCCCTCTCCCTGATTCCCTCACTGCTCCCTGGTTTCCCCCACACCTCCCATGTCCCCAATCCCTCCTGTGTCCCCCTGCAGGGGTCCCGCTCTCGGGGGTGTCCCTGTCAGTGCAGCCCCCCGGGGGACAGGTTGCAGTTGGGGACCACCTGGTGCTGAGCTGCACGGTGGCCATGGGAACAGGTCCCCTGTCCTTCTCCTGGCACTGGGGGGGCTTGGGGACACCGCTGAGCACTGGCCCTCGCCTGGAGTTTCGGCATGTTGGGTACAATGACAGCGGCCAGTACCAGTGCCGAGTCAGCGATGGGGACAATGTGGTCGAGAGCCCCACACTGAACGTCACAGTCCTGGGTGAGTGGGACCCTTGGGCTGGGGGTGACCCTATCCACAGCATCCCAGATTCCACACATTCCCATTTCACCTCATCCCCCCCATCAGTCCCAGCCCAGCCCAGCCCAGCTCACAGCCCCCACCACTGGGTGTCACAGACCAGGGCAACTGGGACCATCTGGCTCCAGGTGTCCCCACTCAGGACATCCAAGCCATGCGTACCTAACCCATCTGTCACATCCCCCACTGCACATCAGGTCACATTCCCCCTGCTGAACGTGACCCTCCCAGGGCTCTGAGACCCTTGGCACTGGGTTTGATGCCTCTGCTGATATGCCTCATGGCATCCATCACATTCCACCCATGCCATTCCATCCACCCCACCACCAGGTGACAACCATCCCCCTCCTTGGACACAGCATCCCTCATCCCACCCTCACCTCATCCTCATCCTCCACCCCTCATCCATCACATGCCATCATACCACACCACATGATGACCCTCAGCACCACGAGGACATTGTCCTGGGTGAAGGAACCCCTCTGTCTCCAGGTGCCACCATGCAGACTCCCTCATCCCCTGCCACAGTGTGCCAGCCCCTCCTCCTGGCTTCAGCCCTTTCTCTGTCCCCACAGTGCCTGTGACACCACAGGGACACTGGAACAGAGGTGAGGTCACACGGGGTCACTGGGATTGCAGGACCTCTGCAGTGACAGGTGACCCTGATGTGTCCCTTTTGTCCCCAGCAGTGGCTGCAGGCCTTGGCGGGTCCCTCCTATTCCTGGTTCTGCTCGTGGGTGGAGCTGTGGGCTGGCACCAGAGGATTAACATGAGTGAGTGACAATGGGGACAATGGGGGCCCCGGGAGAGCTATGGGATCACCTAAATGTGGGGATAATGGTATGGCATCCACAGTCCCTGCCATGGGCTGTGCTGAGTGCTCAGGACCTTTGCTCAAGGACCTGAAGGATTTGGAGTGGTGTTGACCTTGCAAGCATTTGAGGGAATCTTTCAGTGATCCTGGAGGAATTTGGAGGGTCCCCTCCCTGCCAGGCTTGAGCTTCTGGAGGCTGAGGAAGTCCAGAGCACTGGAGTGGTTCAGGGGTTCTGGAGGCACCAAGGAAGCTCAGGGTTGCTGGGGGATATTGAGGGTGCAGTGGGGTTTGAGGATCCCTGAGAGGTTTTGGATCCCTGAGGACCCCACAGTCACCCCTCCCCTCTTTCATTTGCAGCTGACAGGAAGCAACAGAAAAGGTGAGTGTGATGCTCACACCAAACTCTGGCTTTTGACCCCAACCCCCAGGACCTCCCACTCCCACCCACATATCCCATTTATTCCCTCAGGGTCCCCCCACAACCCCCGGCCCCCCCAGAGGAGGGGGAGGTGCTGTACACCCACGTCGTGAGCACCAAGCAGACGGGGGGTGAGTCCGGGCTGGGACACATGCAGAGGGACATGTCACCCATGAGTGTCCCCCTGCCCAGAGGCCATAGCCAGTGTCTCTCGCAGTGTCCCCCCGTGCCACCACACTCCAGGATCCCCAGGTGACCTACGCAGAGCTGCCAGCAACCCATGGGCAATCACGGGAATGCGGGGACATCTATGGGAATGTGCTGTGACACTCTGGGCACGGATGGGACTGGGGCACTGGTTGCACTTGGAGCACTGGGGGTACTGGGGTAACCCCATCATGTGGCAGTCACACACGTGTGTCTCCCGCACTGCTCCCATTGGAGCCCAACATTCACGGGTAGGAGGGTACAAGTGGGGGGTCACGGGTGAAGCAGCACAGGGACACTAAAGCTCCCCACACCCCCAAAACCCCCAAGGGCTTCCTCACCCCCATTGCATATATGGCTCCCCATTCCATATTCAAGTGCTCCCAGAATTCTCAGACACTTCCCCATTCCCTCCCTACTGTGCTCCCAGTACCCCCAAGGGCTCCCTATTTCCCCTCCCAGTGCCTCTCCATTGCTCCCAGTATATCCATGGGATTCTCATTCTCCCTCCCAATACCCCTGTGCTCCCAGCGACTCTGCAATGCCCCTCTCAGCACTCCCAGTACACCCACAGCTCCTAATCTTGCTCCCAGTGCCTGGGGAACACAGGACTTGTTGTCTTCTTATTGGCACCAAAATGCAGCTTTTTGGTTCAGCTGGCAGTGGTGGTGTTTCTTTGTTCAGCTCTGTTGAGCTTTAGGAATGGGATTCTGCAATGTTGGGCTGCCACTAGAAACCAGTGCTCAGGATTCCCTTCTGCCCTGTCTCAAACCCCTCCTCTGCCGTATTCTCCACGCGATGATGTCACAAATGCCCTGGAGGCGTTCCAGAGACTCTTCCTTTTCCAGAGCAGTGGGGATCAGGCTATGGCACAGGGTGGGGGTTAGGGACAGGAGAAATTGGATGTCTCAAGACATTTTGGAACACCTGAATTTGGCAGGGCTGGTTTAGGCCTTGCTTTTGGTGACACAAGGCCCTGTGTGTCAGTCAGTCTGTCAGCCATGGCACACTGAGGACAGTGGGATGCTCTGCCAAACCCATCTCCGGAGTGGCCAAGTGACCAGGAGTTCCACCTTGGAATAGGGGCCTTGAAGGCCCCAGGGCTTTAAAGGCAGAGCATGAGGTGGCCAAGTGTCTGAACGTGTCTTCTCTTTGAGTATTTGCCCCATTCATGCTGGAACCCACGAGTTGGAAACTGTCTTGGTTTAAAAGAAAAACATCTGCCAAGGAAAGCAGGAACCTTCCTGGAATGGAAAGAGAACCCATCCTTCCAAATTTTTATAACTGTTGCAATTATGGGGCTTCCAGGTAAAAATTTAAGAAAAGGAGCAACAGGTAATTCTTAGGAAATTTATAGAACAGAACAGAACAAACACCAAGACAAGACAAAAAATATCGAACCAGCTCAGGGCTGTTTGTTCATCCTTGGTGCAGTTCTGGCCACAGCTAGTAAAGGGCGATGTAGGGAGCACTCCCGGCCAGCAGGGGGCGCTGCAGGGAGCACTCCCGCCCAGCAGGGGGCGCTGCAGGGAGCACTCCCGGCCAGCAGGGGGCGCTGCCGGGAGCACTCCCGCCCAGCAGGGGGCGCCCCGGTGCCTGCTCCAACCCCTCAGGGGCCATGGCGGCCTCGGGCGGGAGGGACGAGCCCAAATCGCTCCTTTGGCAAACTCACGCTTTGCACCAATCGGTGCCGGCACCAGAACCGGCAGCGCCCGGGCAGAAGAGACGAAGGCAGCAGCTTGGATCCTGGTGCCCAGTGGCAGCGCAGCAGTGTCCCGGCCCAGGCACACACCCTGCACAACACCCGCCACCGCTCTCCCTGATGGGAATGCAAGGAAGGCACCATCCAACCCCAGGCAGGTCTCAGGCCCACAGCAGCACCTCTCGTGCCTTTCCACCACAATACCTGAAAACGCTCAGCCTCTCACTGCCTTTTCCTCCTTCAGCCCTGGCACAGCAGCTCTGGGAATGTTGAATTCCCCTGGCATGTTGAGGAAAGCAGGTGCTCCTTGCTGACACTGCCAGGGCTCCTCAGGGGCTCCACAGCACATTTGGAGCTGCTGCTCTTCCTGGGCCACTGCTGGTCCTGACACAGCAGCCACGGGAGGAGGAGAGGGAGCAGCAGAGCCTTAATGAGCTGTTGTAATTATGGCAGGGGTTCCTAAAGGTCACCTGTGCTGCTGAACCATCCCTGTGCCCAAATACACGGCTCTGCTGCCTCTCCCAGGGATTTTGGGCTACTCTGGCAGCACTGGACACATTTTGAAGCTCAGATGCCCCCAGCTTTGCCCACAAGAAGTTTTTTGGCTGCCGGGATGTTCTTGTGGAGCTTCTCCCCTTGGCCACTGCACAGGGATGGGCATTGGCCAGCCCTGCTCTGGCCAGCCCCAGGTGGCAGCCAGGACCTGAGGCTCCCCCCACCCCCTTGGCTTTGATTCTCGCAGCATCCGAGCTGCTGCAAAGGTGAGAATTCTTTCTATGGCCAAAAAAGGCCTGACTGTGGTTTGCTCAACAACCGGACCAGGACCCTCCTCCTTCCCGAGCTGAGCAGGCAGAGCTGAACAAACCAAAACCATTTCTCCCAGTTTAATCCAAAAGTTGTGTTTTGTGTCCAATAAGAGGGACAAGGTTCCTGTGCCCCCTGGCACTGGGGGAGGGAAGAGAGCGCCTGGGGGTACTGGGAGCACAGGAACGCGGAGCTCTGGGCAGCCCCACATGGGATCCCCCACCCGTGGCCACCTCCCGGGCAGGGTGGGCAACCACGGGAGCCAAGGGCAGGGGGAAACATGGGGGGTGCCCTCAGGCAGGGATCTCCAGTGCCCCCAGTGTCTCTAGTGTCACAGCTCATTCTCGTAGCTGTGACTGGGGTCCCGCTGTCACCCCTGGGGTCCTGGCAGATCCTCATGGTCACCTGGGGGATGTGGGGGGGCCTGAGAGACACTCTGGGTTTGGGGCCCTGGGTGGGGGTGACACCCGTGGGTGACGTGTCCCTGTCCCCCCCCCCCCCATACTCACCCCCTGCCCACTCGGTGCACACCACACTGGGGTCCAGGGTCTCCCCCTCCTCCAGGGCTGTCCTGTGGGAATAAGGGGGGGTCTGGGCTGTGTCTGGGCAAGTGGGAAAGAGGAGTCCCAGCCAGAGGGCCCCCCCCCCACTGGTCATGGGGCTTCCTGGTGACTGCAAATAAAAGGGGAGAGGGGGACTGTGGGGACCCTGGGACCTCTGAATCTTTCTGGGACCTCAGCTGCTCCAAACACCCATGGCACCCCCAAATCCTTACTGGAGCCCCAATTCTCACCACACCCCTCACTGCCCCCAAACACTCCAAGCACCCCTGAACCCCATGCCACTGTGCCCCTGACCCTCCCAGTATCCCTGACCCTCTGAACAACAAAACTCGAAGCCTGACAGGGAGGGGCTACCCCCAATCTCCCCCATGACCCCAAAAAATCCCTCAATATCCCTGCAAGACCTCCAAGAGCTCCCCAAACCCTCCAGAATCTCCCAGTGACATGCCAGTGTTCTTGAACACACACCCAGGGATGTGTCTGGGGCCCAGCCAAGACACTCCAAATTCTCCCCACAAGGCACAGGATACATAGCCAAGGTCACCATGTGTGGGAATCTCTGTGTGGGACGGTCATCAGAACAAACTCAGGCGCTCTCTATATTCTGGTCTTGAAGTTTGCAGTTTATTGTAAAGGGCGTGGGTGCAAAGGGTCCTGCTGAGAGCTGCCAGCTGCAGCTCAGAGCAGGACAGAAAGAGAGTGGGGGTAAGGAGTTCTAAGAGATAAGAGGGGGGAGTAAGAGGTAAGAGAGAGAGAAGTAAGAGGGTGATGTAAGAGAGCAATTTTCCCATTTACAATACAATAAATCTTCTGTGTTGAATATTCTAATTTCCACTAACCAATCTAATACAAGATACAAATCCTCTAACATTTGCATACAACCTGAGAACCCTCAACCTCCGTGTAGACCTGCAGCCCACCTTGTCCCACCATCCTTTCTGGGAATCCCCAGCCCTGACTTGGTGCCCTCATCCATTCCTGACTGCTTTTCCACATCCTCCCCTCCCTGCCCGGATGCCCGTACCTCTCTCTCAATTCCCCTCTCTGCTCCTTGGTGTCCCTCCCTGAACTCCACATCTTTCCTTTAGGTCCCTTTCCCGGATCCTCCATCTCTACTCCCCCTCTCCCTCTTTGTGGTCCCCTTGCCCCTTCCCGGGCCCCCCAGGTCCCTCACAGTCCCTTGGTGTCCCCCATCTCCCACAGAGGTTTCACTGTCGGGAGCGTTCCTGTCGGTGCAGACCCCATGGGACAGGAGGCACTTGGGGACAGCCTGGTGCTGAGCTGCACGGTGGCCATGGGGACAGGTCCCCTGCCCTTCTACTGGAATAGGGGGGGCTTAGGGGCACCACTGGGCACTGGCCCTGCCTGGAACTGGGGCACACTTGGGAGAATGACAATGATCACTACCACTAGAACTACTGTGGTCACTACTGAACCAGGCCCGGGTCAGCAACGGGCACAGCATAGCCGAGGGTGTCCCCCTGAACATCACCGTCCTGGATGAGCGGGACCCTCGGGCTAGGGGGGACCCCACCCAGAACATCCCCATCCCTCCTGCCTCAGCCCTGTCTGTGTCCCCGCAGTGCCCGTGGCCAATGCCACCATCACCCCCGGTCCCCTGGCACTCCAGGTGTGCCCAGGTGACCCCGTGACCCTGCGCTGCTCGGTACAGGTGGGCTCAGCCCCTGTCACCTTCACCTGGCTGCACAACAGGCATGAGGAGGCCAAGGGTCCCCTCCTGGAGCTTGGGGCCGTCGATGTGGGACATTTGGGCACCTACCAGTGCGTGGCCACCAACCAGCTGGGACAGGACGGCCACCGCGTGTTCCGGGCACTCAGCCCAGAGCTGGCCCTGGAGGTGACACCACAGGGAACCACTGGACACCACTGGAGCACGGGTGGGGTGACACGGGGTCACTGGGATGTTCAGGAGCCCCGGGGTTCAGGGTGACCCTATTGTGTCCCCCTCTGTCCCCAGCAGTGGCTGTGAATGTCAGCAGGACCCTCCTGTACCTGCTCCTGGCTTTCATCGGGGGCTGTCAGTGGTGGCACCGCTGGGATGGGTGACAATGGGGGGACATGGGGGTCCTGGAGTGAGGGAAAGCCCCTAGAGTTGGGGCAGAGATCAAGCAGCACCCAGGGCCCCTGGGCTGGGGAAAACTGAGCCCACAGTTGTTGGGAAGGATGAATTAGGAAAACCTTATAAATATGTGTGCTTAGCAAAGGATTTTGAAACCATAAGCGAGATAGAAATGACAGCGGTTTTCGACTGTGTGGCTGAGAGCAACAATGTGAATGCTTGAAGGCCTTTTCCTTTGTTTAGATAAAGCAAAAGACCACAAGTACCAACAAGCCAGCAGAGACCATCTCCAGGCATCACAGGAAGGAGCAGAGATGAGCTTTATAGATAAGAAAGCAGCAAAACATCATAATATAGTAATTTCTATAGGTTGTATGCAAATGTTAGAGGATTTGTATCTTGTATTAGATTGGTTAGTGGAAATTAGAATATTCAACACAGAAGAAGATTTATTGTGTTGTAAATGGGAAAATCGCTCTCTTACATCACCCTCTTACTTCTCTCTCTCTTACCTCTTACTCCTTGCTCTTATCTCTTAGAACTCCTTACCCCCACTCTCTTTCTGTCCTGCTCTGAGCTGCAGCTGGCAGCTCTCAGCAGGGCCCTTTGCACCCACGCCCTTTATAATAAACTGCAAACTTCAAGACCAGAATATAGAGAGCGCCTGAGTTTGTCCTGACAACCGTCCCACAAAAAGATTCCTGCACACAGTGACCTTGGCTATGTATCCTGTGCCTTGTGGGGAGAATTTGGAGTGTCTTGGCTGGGCCCCAGACACATCCCTGGGTGTGTGTTTAGGAACACTGGCATGACACTGGGAGATTCTGGAGGGTTTGGGGAGCTCTTGGAGGTCTTGCAGGGATATTGAGGGATTTTTTGGGGTCATGGGGGAGATTGGGGGTAGCCCCTCCCTGTCAGGCTTCGAGTTTTGTTGTTCAGAGGGTCAGGGATACTGGGAGGGTCAGGGGCACAGTGGCATGGGGTTCAGGGGTGCTTGGAGTGTTTGGGGGCAGTGAGGGGTGTGGTGAGAATTGGGGCTCCAGTAAGGATTTGGGGGTGCCATGGGTGTTTGGAGCAGCTGAGGTCCCAGAAAGATTCAGGGGTCTCAGGGTCCCCACAGTTCCCTCCCCTTTTATTTGCAGTCACCAGGAAGCCCCATGACCAGTGGGGGGGGGGGGGGCCTCTGGCTGGGACTCCTCTTTCCCACCTGCCCAGACATGACCCAGACCCCCCTTATCCCCACAGGACAGCCCTGGAGGAGGGGGAGGCCCTGGACCCCAGTGTGGTGTGCACCGAGTGGGCAGGGGGTGAGTATGTGGGGGGGGGGACAGGGACACGTCACCCACGGGTGTCACCCCCACCCAGGACCCCAATCCCAGAGTGTCTCTCAGGCCCCCCGACATCCCCCAGGTGACCACGAAGAGCTGCCAGGGGTGACAGCGGGACCCCAGTGACAGCTACAAGAATGAGCTGTGACACTAGAGACACTGGGGGCACTGGAGATCCCTGCCTGAGGGCACCCCCCATGTTTCCCCCTGCCCTTGGCTCCCGTGGTTGCCCACCCTGCCCGGGAGGTGGCCACGAGTGGGGGATCCCATGTGGGGCTGCATATGAGCAAAGCAGCCACAGAGCCACGAGCTGGAATTGTGGGAGAGATACAGCCAGTGAGCCGGGGAGACAGTGGCCATAGGGGACGCCATGGTAGCCACAAAATCGGTACCTATGTGGTAGGAAAAAAAACCAAAATCACAGACTACTGGAGGGACTGCGGTTGCCACTGCAGCCCTCGCTGCCCCCCTGAGGTTGCCAGAAAACTTTTGAACAGTGCCTCCCGTGTCTTTGGCTCTGTTTCTGTCCCCTTTGCCCACGAATGATGGAAAGATTACCTTTGAAGTTCGTTTTCCTGTTGAAAAGTCTGCTGGAAAAATGTTATAGTCGTGTGAGATGTTACATAATGATTCGTATCATTATAGAAACACAGCATGGGATCAGTATAAACAAGAATATTGAACTTAAAGCATGGACATGAGACAGAGGAAAATATAATAATTTCATTATATTTGTTAAAATGACTTTGTTGTGAATTACTGGCCTTTGCTGTTATGTGTTTTTTGCCACCATAATTATGAATTGTATCCACTTTTTATGGATAAGGAAAATGCAAGCTTGTGTGAACATGGGAAGGCTTATTACTGCTGTTACCTGCTTGCTAAGAGTGTAACCTGAGAACATGTTCAAGCCTTGTCCAGCCCTGGTGGGGGCTTGTAGCCGCTGTTGCTTGGAATCCAGTCAACATGTTCGGGCTATCCCAGCACAGTAGGCATGACAGCACTTAACAAGAACTTGCCTAGAAAAGGGGCAGTGACCAGGGCTAGAATGGACGTGTTGGTGGAGTGCAGACTCCCTGCATCCCCAGCACTGCTTGCCTGTTCCTTATCATGGAATTAACAAACTGCCTTATTGATTAACCTACCTGATTGTTGTAATTTATAAAATAAATTGTGATCTCAATGTGATGAATTTCCATTTTTCAGGGGAAAAACTGATGCTGGGAAAAAACCCTACCTTTGGTGTCTCCTGGGGTGACTCTTGCCTTCTCCTGGGATAGGAAATTCATCAAAAGATAAGGCACGGGCAAGAAATTTGAGCTCGCCCCGAGGAAAATTGCAGTAAATTACCTGTGATTTCTTGTGCAGGAAGATCCAGGCAAGAACATGGGACTGTGAGTATCGCTTGGTTGGGTGGTGTGTGACTGGTGTCTGTCTGAGATGCAGCAGTTACGGGCCGAGTGCTGAGTTCTTCTAACCTCAGTTCTGACTTCTCACGAGACAAGCGGCAGGTGAAGGAACAAAGTGAGTGAAGAGGGGACTTCTAAATAAAAATGGGGGCTGGGAGAGCTTCTCGAAGGGATTTAAAATAAAGTCAGGGGCCAGGGGCGTTTGTCAAAGGGATTTTATTTAAACAGTCAGGGGCCAGAGGCACTGAAGGACCGACCAGTCAGGAATGGGTCAGGTTTTTTCAGAAAACCAAAGAACCCAGGTACCAAAGGTTCAGATAAGAATCAGGGTTCATGTAAGAACTGGGATACAAAATATAAAGGGAGTCAAGGGTTTCCTAGCACAGTCCATAGTAGTGGATTACTAGGAAACAGGACAAAAGTAGCGGACCCAAAACATTGCTGGATTGAGGGATGAAATTCCGAAGAGCATCCAAGGTTGTCCAACAAAAATGTGAGAACAAGCAAAGAAAAAATAAGGGTTTTCTTTGCTGGGGGGGGGGGGGGGGGGAAGTGTGTTGCAGTTACCAGAGAAATTAGTTAGAAAGAAGAGGCAGAGGCCAGGGATGAACTGGAAAAATGGGACAAGAAGCAGGTAGGATAGGTTTGAAGAAAGAAGGAAAAGTGCTGGCAGATATGCCCTGGGAGGCTTAGATTTGCCAGCCCTTCAATGTATTTGTAAATTCAGGAGAATCGAGTGATCCAAAGAATGGGGAGAATGCCATGTGTTGGGCAAGAGACACAGAACCCCTGGAAGTAAAACTTTTTAAAAGATCAAAAACCCCAGAGATAGAGCAGAAAAGAAAAAAAAAAAAAAAAAAGAAAGAAATATTGCCTTCCACCTGGCTCCGGTTTTGCCCTAGCCTTGGCACCCGAAGCTTTTCCCCCGGTGCCTGCCCCAGCCTCCATCCAGGCTGCTGCGGGTTTTTCGCAGGTTGCTCCAGCCGTGGCCCGGCTGCCCTGGGCTCCCCGCCCGTGCCAGCACAACCCACGCCGGTTCCTCTGCCTGTCCCCTGTCCCTCCCAGGCGCCACCAGCCGCGTGTGCACGGGCCGTGCACTGCTCTGGGTGCTGATGGAGGCTCCTCGGCGGTTCCCATGCCAGGCTCTGTCTCCAACCACTCTCCCCACAAGTGCTGCCTTCTGCCCCCACCTCTCTCTCTTGGGCACTCTCAGGTCTGTTACTAAACCCCTCCCTTGCCACTGCTCCCTTAGTGACTCCGGCTCCCACTGCCCAAAGGAAATCCCTCTGTAAAGGAAGAATATCGTACCAAAGTGCTGAGAGTTCAGCTGAAATCCAGAGACATCCTGACAGTCCCTCCCATCCCACTACTCCTAAACATTCCTGTTTTAGAGGCGGGGAGAAGGGAAAGGGTGAAGCCCTGGCACAGTCAAGATACCAGGAGCAGGCTGAGAATGCTTGTTTGTGCTGTGAAGAAAAGATACACTGTGGAGGGAGGTGCCCTCAGCTGGGAAGGGATCTGAGAGTAGTTCGGGAGGTACATCTGGAAGAAGATGGGGAGATCATGGGCTCTATCATCCAAAGCCTTTAAGAAAACAGGCCCACAAAAGAAAGTATTAAAATTTATAATAAATACTGGAACAAGATGAACTTGTGTAGTAAGTGTTCAAAAAAATGTGATATGTGTAGTAACACTGTGGAAATGGCAGGAGAAAGGGAAAAGGAATTTGAAGTTGCTGTCATTAATTAAAGGTGCAATAATTAAAAGTAAAACCAAAGTATGGAGGAGAAATATCTTACTAATTACTCAAATAAGTAATAACATATTGAGAAGAAAAATTTTCAGACACCATTAGGAATAGGGGTTATACCAGAAGGAGGGAAATAAAAGAACAAGCCCTCCTAACAGGAAAAGATACATCTTAATAGTTCATCCAAATGTTTAAAAATAAAAAGAACGTCAGGATATGTCTTAATTAATGAAAAAAATATGCAGACAATCAAAAAAGAAAAAGGAAAATTACAATCAAATTGGTTAATATAATTTTACAAATTGAATCTTAATGTTCCAAAAAGAGCATTAAAACATTTAAAAAAAAAAAAAAAAACATAAAACAAAAAAAAAACAAAAAACAAAACAAAAAAAAAAAAAAAAAACCCGACAACATTGTGGGAAATATCAATTTTACTCTTAGGAGGCAGTGACTTGATAAGCCGCTGTGCTGAGGGGCACAATCCCCCCTTCACACGCTGCCCCAGCTGTTGGGGATGTGCCCAGGACAGTGTTGGCTTTCTGTGTCCCCAGTGCACGGTAGCTCAGCCACAGCATGCTGAGCTTCTTGTCACCCCATGCCCCAAATCCTTCTCAGGGCTGCTCTCCCTCCATTCCCAGCCCGGCGCTGTCTCGGTGCAGGTGCAGCCCCTGCCTTTGGCCTCGCTGAACCTCGTGGGCTCGGCCCGGACCCGCCTGCCCAGCCCGGCCCAGCGCGGGGCCAGCAGCCCCTTCCTTCCCCCAGCCCTGCCCTGCTGCAGCCGCTCCCCAGCGCACAGCCCCGGCTGCTCCTGCCCACTCCACCCACGGCCGAGCCTCTCCTACAGACCCTTCCCAGCGCCGCCCCAGCGCCCCGAGACCCGAGGACACGGCCCGAGACGCTCCGGCCGCCCGCCCCTCACCGTCTCTGCCGCCGCCAGCGCCGCAACGACGAGTCAGCGCAGCCGCGGCGGAAGTGACGCACTGAGCCACGCCCAGCGACGCGCTGTGCCCCCTGGGAAATGGAGTCCAGAGCCGCGCACACGCGGAACTAAAATAAACTGTATTTACACAGCAGAGTTTCGCAACATTATACATACAGCATTCATTTTATTATTTGCGAAAAGTCAATAATATAATATATTCTTATAATAACGATGGAATCGCATAAAATAGAAGCAAGCCCCCCAAAATACGCTGTGTAGTTCAGAACAGCGAACAGAAGGTGGCAATCTTACTCCATGGAAAACATAAATTACAAAAATCAAAAAAATCCTAAGTGACGGAACTCACCGTGTGCAAAATGCGGAGGGATTTCGGGAGGGGTTCGGGCAGTCTCGTGACTATCAGGATGTCTGTAAAGCCGAGGGAGCGGTGCCCGATGGAACGTGTCCATAGAGGGACACCCCCAGCACGTGCCCGGGATCGGAGCTGATGCCTTAAATTTTAGTTTTCCTATTTTCCAGATTCTGCACTGCCTTAGTGTGTGACTCTGAACTCCATGTAAAGTGTTAGGAGGTTCTCCTCACAGTTCAGTCAGACAAAACAATCCTTTTCCAGCCCCAGGACCAGGGACACTGTGGCAGCTTCAGCCTTAAAAAGTATAATTTATACAAAAAGTGCAAACAGCAGTGAATTGATGAGAGAAATATGGGAGGGTGGGATTGCATAACCTGGAACTGGAATTGGACAATTAACCCTATGGAAATGGACCAAAAGTTATAAAACTGTGAAAACTCAAGACTTGGAGTCCAGCTTGGGTGAAGCCTCTTGTACTCCCCAAGGTATATCCGTGTAATACTCTTACTAAATTCTATTTTATTCCTTTAACTCTGTCTAGTGTCTGTTCCAGGTCAGCCTCTTTGGGTATCAGAACAAAGGGGTACTTTAACAGTTAAATGAATTTATTTGGATCAGGAAGAGGAGCCCTTGGTGGGGTTTGGGGGGGTCCCTTGCTGAGGGTTTAATGAGAGGAGTTGAGATCCCCAACCCCTGCTGGGAATTTGGGGTGTTGAGGGGCTGAGGGTCCCTTGCTGAGGGTGTGTCACGGTCCGCCCAATTCAGGAGCGAGTCGCGACTGGTTCTTTTATGGATCTCAGAGCGCAAAAGACACAGCAGGGGACAAAACCAGTTTACTTCTACAGAAATGCAATTTATTTAGTGCCAACCAAAATGCGATAGTGGGACAGAGAGAGAGAGAGAGAGATACAGAGAGAGAGAGAGAGAAAGGGGGGTCGGGATTATAGCTACCAGGACAGGCAGACGAATCCTCGTGGAGCAGCCAATAGATGTCTGTTGCCGTCTGGGGAGATCTCGGGGGTCTCCTTTGCGAAAGTA
>NW_027636121.1:140177-170998 GCF_903797595.1 Erithacus rubecula | reverse complement strand
ACCTTGGGGCTAGGGCAGTGTGGGGACAGGAGACAGGGATGCAGGGACAGGGACAAGGGCCACGTTCCATGCAGATGGGGCATGGGGAGAGGTGCCATGGGAATTGATGGCTCAGGGCCATGGGGATGTGTGGCTGTGGGGACAGGTGCTGTAGGGCTGGGGAGGTGACCTGTGCACACATGGGGTCCACAGTGTCCCCATGTCCTGCCTCAGCCCAGGGTGACTGAAGGGTTTCTGTCCTCAAAACCTCCATGCTACACCAGTTTTCCTGTGGGGACAGTTTGGGGACAGACACCACGCCAGTCCCCCAGGTGCTGCTGTCCAGCAGGGCCACCCCCACCCAGCCCTGTCCCTTCTCCCTTCCAGCCCAACCTCGGCCTCGCTGGTGAGTCCTCAGGGGATGCCATGTCCCTGCCCTGCTGTCCCCAGCCCTTGTGTGGCCCTGGCAGGCTGGTTCCCCTGTCACCCGCAGGTGCCCAGAGCACCAGCTGCTGGTGAGCCCCCTGGAGCCAGCGTGCTGTGGGACCGGTGACACTGACCTGCCGGGCTCGGGACAGCCGGTGCCACCACCTGTACAAGGACGGGCGCTGGGGCAGGAGGGACCCACAGCTCACTGTCACTGAGAGTGGCAGCTACACGTGTGGCAGACCCGACAGTGTGGGCTCAGCCAACCTGTGATGGTGTCAAATGGTGAGGGGGACATGAAATGCTCAGGGTGGCTCCCTGATAGGTTGGGTGGGCTCCACTCCGTGAATGGACGACATCCCTTGTGTGGTGAGATGGCCCCTGCATACAGGGACATCTGTGTCATGGGGCTGCTCCTGGTGTCCAGGGACCCTCCCGTGCAGTGGACACTGCACCCAGATGTCCCCAGTGCCATGGGCACCCATTCTGGACCTGTCTCTGGGCTCCTCAGTTTTGACAGGTCCCTCCTGTCCCACAGACTGGCTTGTGCTGCAGGTGCCAGCACGGGCACTGCTGGAGGGGACACGTGACACTGCGCTGCCGGGCTGGCAGGACAGCCCTGTCACCAGGGTGCGATTTTACAAGGACGACAAGGAGCTGGGGGGCTCCCTCAGGGACACAAGGTGTCCCTGTCACCCCTGGAGCTGCACAACAGCGCCGCTACCTGCTGGGGCTTGGAGCGAACAGGAGCAAAAGTGTCAGCAGCGGTGACAGTGACAGTGCACGGTGAGCACCCCCACGGCTGGAACCCCAATTTCCTGACACCCCCAAATCCACTTCTCAGTGGACTCAATCACAGTCCCCACCCCCATCTCCTTCCCAGATCTCAAGCCTGTCTTGGTGCTGGAGGGTCCCCCCGAGCTCCCCGAGGGGTCCCCCCTCAATCTCAGCTGCCTCAGCACCCCCAGCCCCCTGCGCCCCCAGCCCCCTCCTGTACCGCTTCTACCGGGCGGGCAGTTGGTGGGGGGCCCGCAGGGGTCCCCGCAGCTCCTGGTGCTGCCGTGGGGTCTCCCACTCGGGAATTACAGCTGCGAGGTGCGCTCTGGGGGGGGGTGCGGAAGAGCAGCGCCCGGCTCGCGGCGCACGGGCTGGCAGTGAGTGTGGGATGGGCACGGGGAGCCCCCACAGCCCCCCCAGCTCTCCCATCCCTGCTCAACCCTCTGTGTGCCGCTCTGCCTTCCCAGCTCTCTCCTCTGGGTCTCTCCATCACACTCTCGCTGGTTTCCTGCATCCCCCACCAGGTCCCCACAGTTCTCCTGGGTGTCCCTCTCCCTGTCTGATGTCCCTCCATTGTCCACGACCCCTGCCATCCCTGTCTGGGTCCCCAAA
The DNA here is from genome assembly GCF_903797595.1 of Erithacus rubecula. Taxonomy (NCBI): domain Eukaryota; kingdom Metazoa; phylum Chordata; class Aves; order Passeriformes; family Muscicapidae; genus Erithacus; species Erithacus rubecula. The sequence continues at coordinate 169,204 of NW_027636121.1, read as the reverse complement.
ATCATTCCTGCGGTTTCTTTCTACCCTCTCCTTATGTCCCCTCTCTGAATGTCCCATCCTTCCCTGGGTTCCTTCCTTCCCGTTCCAAGCGTTGGCCCCACTTCACCCCTTTCTACCTTACTGAGAATCCCCCACCTCCTCTCTGATTGTCCCCCTCCTTGAGTCCCTCACTCCTCCCCGCTGTCCCCCACTCCTCTCATGTCCCCCAACCCCTCCTGTGTCCCCCTGCAGGGGTTCCGCCCTCAGGGGCGTCTACGTCCGTGCAGCCCCCCGTGGGACGTGTGGGCAGTTGGGGATCGCCTGGTGCTGAGCTGCACAGTGGCACATGGGGACAGGTCCCCTGTCCTTCTCCTGGCACCGGGGAGGCTCGGTTCACCCTAAGCACAGGACCCGACCTAGACCTGCGGCATGTTGGTACAATGACAGCGGCCACTACTAGTGTCGGGTGAGCGATGGGGGACAACGTGGCTGAGAGGTGTCCCCTGAATGTCACTGTCCTGGGTGAGTGGGCCCCCAGACTGAGTGACACCACCTACAGCATTCCCCTCCCTTTCTCCCACTGGTGGCAGCCCTGTCCTCTGTCCCTGCAGTGCCCGTGGCCAATGCCACATCACTCCTGGTCCCCGGCACTCCAGGTGTGCCCAGGTGACCCTGTGACCCTGCGCTGCTCAGTGCAGGTGGGCTCAGCCCCTGTCACCTTCCCCTGGCTGCACAACGAGCACGAGGTGGCCCGGGGTCCCCTCCTGGAGCTTGGGGCCTTCAGTGTGGGACATTTGGGCACCTACCAGTGCGTGACCACCAACCAGCTGGGACAGGACGGGCACCGCGTGTTCCGGGCACTCAGCCCAGAGCTGGCCCTGGAGGTGCAACCACAGGGAACCACTGGACTCACAGGTGAGGTCACACGGAATCACCAGAGTGTTCAGGACTCCCGGGTTCAGGGTGACCCCGTTGTGTCCCTCTGTGTCCCCAGCATGGCTGTGAATGTCAGGCAGGACCCTCCTGTACCTGCTCCTGCTCCTGCTGTCATTGGGGGCTGTCACTGGTGCACCGCCGGGGTGGGTGACCCACACAGAGCTGCCAGGACCCCACGGGCGACTAAAGGACACCAGTGACACCTATGAGAGCGTGCTGTGACAACTGGGGGACACTGGTAGTCCCCATCCCATGGCTCCCGTGTTGCCCATCCTGCCCAGGGTGATGACCATGAGTCAGGGGGCTGCATAGGGCACCCATGCTCCCCTTTCCCCCTCCCAGTGCTCCCAGTACACTCATGGCTCCCCACCTCTCCTCCCAGCTTTGGGGAACACAGGACTCGTTTCCTCTTATTGGCACCGAAATGCAGCTTTTTGGCTCAACTGGCAGAGATGGTGTTTCTTTGTTCAGCACTGTTGAGCTTTAGGAAGGGGATTCTCCAATTTTGGGCTGCCACAAAAAAACAGGGGCTGGTGCCCCTCCCCCTGCCAGTGGAGGCACAAAAGCAAAGGTCCCAAAGGGCATGAGACAAGAACAATTTCCTGCAAACTGCAACGAGAGAACAAACCAACAGCAGCAACAGAGGGTCAGAATCCAAAGGGTCACAAAAGGAACCATTTCCAGGGAAAGCCCCAGCAAGGAACAAACCCCAGACAATTCCCCCAGCTCAATTCCTCCACCAGAGGAACCTGGCAGGGCCCTGGATCTTCATTGCTCTGATGGCCACAGCAGCCTTCAGGAGGCTCTGGATTCTCGTGTCACCATTCCCAAACCCCTCCTGTGCCGTGGTCCCCACACCACGATGGCACAAAGGCCCTGGGGGGTTCCAGAGCCTCCCCCTTTTCCAGGGCAGCCAGGATCAGGCCATGGCAGTTGAATTCCCTCTGTCTCCACAGCAGCTCTGCCAAAGCCAAGTGATGCCCTTTGGGCTCCCTCAAATCCCCTCTCCTGAGAGAATCGGTGCCAAGGATTCCTGGGGCCTCGGGGCCAGTCCCAAGGGGATGTTTTGGCCATTCCCAGCGTTTTAAACACTCACAAATGGGGGAAAAATTCCTCTCAATGCCCACAAAATCCTCCCCTCTCAGCCTGGGAATTCTGCTCCTCCAATTGTCTCATCCAGGTGCAGAATTCCCCCCGCTCCCAGAGCTTCTCCCATATGGAAAATCACAGAATTGGGAATTTGGGTCAGCTGGGACAGAGCCAAATCCCAGCCAGGATTTCTGCAGGATTCACTGGCCACAGGCAAGTCCTGACAGCTCCTCACACCCCTTGTGCTTCCAGAGCTGGTAGTAAAACTTTCCTGCAGCTCAGAAATCCCTGGAATTAATCAGTAATTGAACTTAACCAACCCAGAGTGAACTGCAGTGGTGGGGAGATGTGGAGGGATCCCAGAAAACCAATATTCACACAGGGATTTGAGGCACTATAGTCCCAAAAGATCCACAAAGTTTCACTAATTTTGGTTTTGAGGGGGAAGGTGAGTTTCCACACAGCAGGAATATCAGGAATATTCCCATGGAAAGGTGTTTTCTGCGTCAATGTTAAAATTTTGGGTGTCAAAAAGCAGCAGCTGGAGAACACCAGATCCAGGATCTCCCCCCAAATTCCCAGCAAGGGCCATGGGCCCATCTCCCCCCAATCACACTCTCACCAAGGGACCCTCCACCCCTCAGGACACCCCAAACCTCACCACACCCTCAGCAAGGGACCCTCAGCCCCTCAACACCCCAAATTCCCAGCAGGGGCTGGGGATCTCAACTCCTCTCATTAAACCCTCAGCAAGGGACCCCCCAAACCCCACCAAGGGCTCCTCTTCCTGATCCAAATAAATTCATTTAACTGTTAAAGTACCCCTTCGTTCTGATACCCAAAGAGGCTGACCTGGAACAGACACTAGACAGAGTTAAAGGAATAAAATAGAATTTAGTAAGAGTATTACACGGATACACCTTGGGGAGTACAAGAGGCTTCACCCAAGCTGGACTCCAAGCCATGAGTTTTCACAGTTTTATAACTTTTGGTCCATTTCCATAGGGTTAATTGTCCAATTCCAGTTCCAGGTTATGCAATCCCACCCTCCCATATTTCTCTCATCAATTCACTGCTGTTTGCACTTTTTGTACAAATTATACATTTTGAGGCTGAAGCTGCAGCAGTGTCCCTGCTCCTGGGGCTGGAAAAGGATTGTTTTGTCTGACTGAACTGTGAGGAGAACCTCCTAACACTTTACATGGAGTTCAGAGTCACACACTAAGGCAGTGCAGAATCTGGAAAACAGGAAAACTAAAATTTAAGGCATCAATTCCAATCCCAGGCACGTGCTGGGGGTGTCCCTCCATGGACACGTTCCATCGGGCACCGCTCCCTCGGCTTTACAGACATCCTGATAGTCACGAGACTGCCCGAACCCCTCCCGAAATCCCTCCGCATTTTGCACACAGTGAGTTCCGTCACTCAGGATTTTTTGGATTTCTGTCATTTATGTTTTCCATGGAGTAAGATTGCCACCTTCTGTTCGCTATTCTGAACTACACAGCGTATTTTGGGGGGCTTGCTTCTATTTTAGACGATTCCATCGTTGTTATAAGAATATATTATATTATTGGCTTTTCGCAAATAATAAAATGAATGCTGTATGTATAATGTTGCGAAACTCTGCTGTATAAATCTAGTTTATTTTAGTTCCGCGTGTGCGCGGCTCTGGACTCCATTTCCCAGGGGGCACAGCGCGTGGCTGGGCGTGGCTCAGTGCGTCACTTCCGCCGCGGCTGCGCTGACTCGTCGTTGCGGCGCTGGCGGCGGCAGAGCCATGTTTTTTGGTTGTTTTTTTTTTTTTTTTTCCTAAATGTTTTAATGCTCTTTTTGGAACATTAAAATTCAATTTGTAAAATTGTGTTAACCAATTTGATAGTAATATTCCTTTTTCCTTTTTTATAGTCTGCATATATTTTTCATTAATTAAGGCATATCCTGACATTCTTTTTCCTTGTAAACATTTGGTTGAACTATTAAGATGTATCTTTTCCTGTTAGGAGGGCTTGTTCTTTTATTTCCCTCCTTCTGCTATAACCCCTATTCCTAATGGTATCTGAAAATTTTTCTTCTCAATATGTTATTACTTATTTGAGTAATTAGTAAGATATTTCTCCTCCATACTTTGGTTTTACTTTTAATTATTGCACCGTTAATTAATGACAGCAACTTCAAATTCCTTTTCCCTTTCTCCTGGCATTTCTACAGTGTTACTACACACATCACATTTTTTTTTTAACATTTACTACACAAGTTCTTTTTGTTCCAGTATTTATTATAAATTTTAATACTTTCTTTTGTGGGCCTGTTTTCTTAAAGGCTTTGGATGATAGAGCCCATGATCTCCCCATCTTCTTCCAGATGTTCCTCCCGAACTACTCTCAGATCCCTTCCCAGCTGAGGGCACCTCCCTCCACAGTGTATCTTTTCTTCACAGCACAAACTGGCATTCTCAGCCTGCTCCTGGTACCTTCACTGTGCCAGGGCTTCACCCTTTCCCTTCTCCCCGTCTCGAAAACACGAATGTTTAGGAGTAGTGGGATGGGAGGGACTGTCAGGATGTCTCTGGATTTCAGCTGAACTCTCAGCACTTTGGTACGATATTCTTCCTTTACAGAGGGAGTTCCTTTGGGCAGTGGGAGCCGGAGTCACTAAGGGAACGCAATATTTCTTTCTTTTTTTTTTTTTTTTTTTTTTTTTTTTTCCTTTTCTGGTCTGTCTCTGGGGTTTTTGATCTTTTAAAAAGTTTTACTTCCAGGGGTTCTGTGTCTCTTGCCCAACATATGGCATTCTCCCCATTCTTTGGATCACTCGATTCTCCTGAATTTACAAATACATTGAAGGGCTGGCAAATCTAAGCCTCCCAGGGCATATCTGCCAGCATTTTTCCTTCTTTCTTCAAACCCATCTTACCTGCTTCTTGTCCCATTTTTCCAGTTCATCCCTGGCCTCTGCCTCTTCTTTCTAACTAATTTCTCTGGTAACTGCAACACACTTGCCCCCCCTCCACAGCAAAAAAACCCCTTATTTTTTCTTTGCTTGTTCTCACATTTTTGTTGGACAACCTTGGATGCTCTTCGGAATTTCATCCCTCAATCCAGCAATGTTTTGGGTCCGCTACTTTTGTCCTGTTTCCTAGTAATCCACTACTATGGACTGTACTAGGAAACCCTTGACTCCCTTTATATTTTGTATCCCAGTTCTTACATGAACCCTGATTCTTATCTGAACCTTTGGTACCTGGGTTCTTTGGTTTTCTAAAAAAACCTGACCCATTCCTGATTGGTCCTTCAGTGCCTCTGGCCCCTGACTGTTTAAATAAAATCCCTTTGACAAACACCCCTGGTCCCTGACTTTATTTTATATCCCTTCAAGAAGCACTCCCAGCCCCCATTTTTATTTAGAAGTCCCCTCTTCACTCACTTTGTTCCTTCACCTGCCGCTTGTCTCGTGAGAAGTCAGAACTGAGGTTAGAAGAACTCAGCACTCGGCCCGTAACTGCTGCATCTCAGACAGACACCAGTCACACACCACCCAACCAAGCGATACTCACAGTCCCATGTTCTTGCCTGGATCTTCCTGCACAAGAAATCACAGGTAATTTACTGCAATTTTCCTCGGGGTGAGCTCAAATTTCTTGCCCATGCCTTACCTTTTGATGAATTTCCTATCCCATGAGAAGGCAAGAGTCACCCCAGGAGACACCAAAGGTAGGGTGTTTTCCCAGCATCAGTTTTTCCCCTGAAAAATGGAAATTCATCACATTGAGATCACAATTTTTTTTATAAATTACAACAATCGGGTAGGTTAATCAATAAGGCAATTTGTTAATTCCATGATAAGGAACGGGCAAGCAGTGCTGGGGATGCAGGGAGTCTGCACTCCACCAACACGTCCATTCTAGCCCTGGTCACTGCCCCTTTTCTAGGCAGGTTCTTGTTGAGTGCTGTCATGCCTACTGTGCTGGGATAGCCCAAACATGTTGGCTGGATTCCAAGCAACAGCGGCTACAAGCCCCCACCAGGGCTGGACAAGGCTTGAACCTGTTCTCAGGTTTCACTCTTAGCAAGCAGGTAACAGCAGTAACAAGCCTTCCCATGTTCACACAAGCTTGCATTTTCCTTATCCATAAAAAGTGGATACAATTCATAATTATAGTGGCAAAAAACACATAACAGCAAAAGCCAGTAATTCACAACAAAGTCATTTTAACAAATATAATGAAATTATTATATTTTCCTCTGTCTCATGTCCATGCTTTAAGTTCAATATTCTTGTTTATACTGATCCCATGCTGTGTTTCTATAATGATACAAATCATTACGTAACATCTCACACGACTATAACATTTTTCCAGCAGACTTTTCAACAGGAAAACGAACTTCAAAGGTAATCTTTCCATCATTCGTGGGCAAAGGGGACAGAAACAGAGCCACAGACACGGGGGGCACTGTTCAAAAGTTTTCTGGCAACCTCAGGGGGGCAGCGAGGGCCGCAGTGGCAACCGCAGTCCCTCCAGTAGTCTGTGATTTTGTTTTTTTTCCTACCACATAGGTACCGATTTTGTGGCTACCATGGCATTCCTATGGCCACTGTCTCCCGGGATCACTGGCCGTACCTGCCACAATTCCAGCTCGTGGCTCTGTGGCTGCTTTGCTCATATGCAGCCCCACATGGGATCCCCCACTCGTGGCCACCTCCCGGGCAGGGTGGGCAACCACGGGAGCCAAGGGCAGGGGGAAACATGGGGGTGCCCTCAGGCAGGGATCTCCAGTGCCCCCAGTGTCTCCAGTGTCACAGCTCATTCTCGTAGCTGTCACTGGGGTCCCGCTGTCACCCCTGGCAGCTCCTCGTGGTCACCTGGGGGATGTGGGGGGGCCTGAGAGACACTCTGGGATTGGGGTCCTGGGGGGGTGACACCCGTGGGTGACGTGTCCCTGTCCCCCCCCCCACATACTCACCCCCTGCCCACTCGGTGCACACCACACTGGGGTCCAGGGCCTCCCCCTCCTCCAGGGCTGTCCTGTGGGGATAAGGGGGGGTCTGGGTCATGTCTGGGCAAGTGGGAAAGAGGAGTCCCAGCCAGAGGTCCTTCCCCCCCCCCCCCTGGTCATGGGGCTTCCTGGTGACTGCAAATAAAAGGGGAGGGAACTGTGGGGACCCTGGGACCTCTGAATCTTTCTGGGACCTCAGCTGCTCCAAACACCCATGGCACCCCCAAATCCTTACTGGAGCCCCAATTCTCACCACACCCCTCACTGCTCCCAAACACTCCAAGCACCCCTGAACCCCATGGCACTGTGTCCCTGACCCTCCCAGTATCCCTGACCCTCTGAACAACAAAACTCGAAGCCTGACAGGGAGGGGCTACCCCCAATCTCCCCCATGACCCCAAAAAATCCCTCAATATCCCTGCAAGACCTCCAAGAGCTCCCCAAACCCTCCAGAATCTCCCAGTGACATGCCAGTGTCCTTGAACACACTCCCAGGGATGTGTCTGGGGCCCAACCAAGACACTCCAAATTCTCCCCACAAGGCACAGGATACATAGCCAAGGTCACCGTGTGTGGGAATCTCTGTGTGGGACGGTCATCAGGACAAACTCAGGGCGCTCTCTATATTCTGGTCTTGAAGTTTGCAGTTTATTGTAAAGGGCGTGGGTGCAAAGGGTCCTGCTGAGAGCTGCCAGCTGCAGCTCAGAGCAGGACAGAAAGAGAATGGGGGTAAGGAGTTCTAAGAGATAAGAGGGGGGAGTAAGAGGTAAGAGAGAGAGAAGTAAGAGGGTGATGTCAGAGAGCGATTTTCCCATTTACAACACAATATATCTTCTTCTGTGTTGAATATTCTAATTTCCACTAACCAATCTAATACAAAGATACAAATCCTCTAACATTTGCATACAACCTATAGAAATTACTATATTAAGATGTTTTGCTGCTTTCTTATCTATAAAGCTCATCTCTGCTCCTTCCTGTGATGCCTGGAGATGGTCTCTGCTGGCTTGTTGGTACCTGTGGTCTTTTGCTTTATCTAAACAAAGGAATAGGCCTTCAAGCATTCACATTGTTGCTCTCAGCCACACAGTTGAAACCCGCTGTCATTTCTCTCTCGCTTATGGTTTCAAAATCCTTTGCTAAGCACACATATTTATAAGGTTTTCCTAATTCATCCTTCCCAACAAGTGTGGGCTCAGTTTTCCCCAGCCCAGGGGCCCTGGGTGCTGCTTGATCTCTGCCCCAACTCTAGGGGCTTTCCCTCACTCCAGGACCCCCATGTCCCCCCATTGTCACCCATCCCAGCGGTGCCACCACTGACAGCCCCTGATGACAGCCAGGAGCAGGTACAGGAGGGTCCTGCTGACATTCACAGCCACTGCTGGGGACAGAGTGGGACACAATAGGGTCACCCTGAACCCCGGGGCTCCTGAACATCCCAGTGACCCCGTGTCACCCCACCCGTGGTGTCCAGTGGTTCCCTGTGGTGTCACCTCCAGGGCCAGCTCTGGGCTGAGTGCCCGGAACACGCGGTGCCCGTCTTGTCCCAGCTGGTTGGTGGCCACGCACTGGTAGGTGCCCGAATGTCCCACATCAACGGCCCCAAGCTCCAGGAGGGGACCCTTGGCCTCCTCATGCCTGTTGTGCAGCCAGGTGAAGGTGACAGGGGCTGAGCCCACCTGCACCGAGCAGCGCAGGGTCACGGGGTCACCTGGGCACACCTGGAGTGCCAGGGGACCAGGGGTGATGGTGGCATTGGCCACGGGCACTGCAGGGACACAGACAAGGCTGAGGCAGGAGGGATGGGGATGTTCTGGGTGGGGTCCCCCCTAGCCCGAGGGTCCCGCTCATCCAGGACGGTGATGTTCAGGGGGACACCCTCGGCTATGCTGTGCCCGTTGCTGACCCGGCGCTGGTTCAGTAGTGACCACAGTAGTTCTAGTGGTAGTGATCATTGTCATTCTCCCAAGTGTGCCCCAGTTCCAGGCAGGGCCAGTGTCCAGTGGTGCCCCTAAGCCCCCCCTATGCCAGTAGAAGGGCAGGGGACCTGTCCCCATGGCCACCGTGCAGCTCAGCACCAGGCTGTCCCCAAGTGCCCCCTGTCCCATGGGGTCTGCACCAACAGGAACGCCCCTGACAGCGAAACCTCTGTGGGAGATGGGGGACACCAAGGGACTGTGAGGGACCTGGGGGCCCGGGAAGAGGCAAGGGGACCACAAAGAGGGAGAGAGGGAGTAGAGATGGAGGATCCAAGAAAGGGACCTAAAGGAAGGATGTGGAGTTCAGGCAGGGGACACCAAGGAGCAGAGAGGGGAATTGAGAGAGGGGTACAGGCATCCGGGCAGGGAGGGGAGGATGTGGAAAAGCAGTCAGGAATGGATGAGGGCACCAAGTCAGGGCTGGGGATTCCCAGAAAGGATGGTGGGACAAGGTGGGCTGCAGGTCTACACGGAGGTTGAGGGTTCTCAGGTTGTATGCAAATGTTAGAGGATTTGTATCTTGTATTAGATTAGTTAGTGGAAATTAGAATATTCAACACAGAAGAAGATATATTGTGTTGTAAATGGGAAAATTGCTCTCTTACATCACCCTCTTACTTCTCTCTCTCTTACCTCTTACTCCTTGCTCTTATCTCTTAGAACTCCTTACCCCCACTCTCTTTCTGTCCTGCTCTGAGCTGCAGCTGGCAGCTCTCAGCAGGGCCCTTTGCACCCATGCCCTTTACAATAAACTTCAAACTTCAAGACCAGAATATAGAGAGCGCCCTGAGTTTGTCCTGATGACCGTCCCACACAGAGATTCCCACACACGGTGACCTTGGCTATGTATCCTGTGCCTTGTGGGGAGAATTTGGAGTGTCTTGGTTGGGCCCCAGACACATCCCTGGGTGTGTGTTCAAGAACACTGGCATGTCACTAGGAGATTCTGGAGGGTTTGGGGAGCTCTTGGAGGTCTTGAAGGGATATTGAGGGATTTTTTGGGGTCATGGGGGAGATTGGGGGTAGCCCCTCCCTGTCAGGCTTCGAGTTTTGTTGTTCAGAGGGTCAGGGATACTGGGAGGGTCAGGGGCACAGTGGCATGGGGTTCAGGGGTGCTTGGAGTGTTTGGGGGCAGTGAGGGGTGTGGTGAGAATTGGGGCTCCAGTAAGGATTTGGGGGTGCCATGGGTGTTTGGAGCAGCTGAGGTCCCAGAAAGATTCAGAGGTCCCAGGGTCCCCATAGTCCCCCTCTCCCCTTTTATTTGCAGTCACCAGGAAGCCCCATGACCAGTGGGGGGGGGGGGCCCTCTGGCTGGGACTCCTCTTTCCCACTTGCCCAGACATGACCCAGACCCCCCCTTATCCCCACAGGACAGCCCTGGAGGAGGGGGAGGCCCTGGACCCCAGTGTGGTGTGCACCGAGTGGGCAGGGGTTGAGCATGTTGAGGGGGACAGGGACACGTCACCCACGGGTGTCACCCCCACCCAAGGCCCCAAACCCAGAGTGTCTCTCAGGCCCCCCCACATCCCCCAGGTGACCACAAGGAGCTGCCAGGGGTGACAGCGGGACCCCAGTGACAGCTACGAGAATGAGCTGTGACACTGGAGACACTGGGGGCACTGGGGGCACTGGAGATCCCTGCCTGAGGGCACCCCCCATGTTTCCCCCTGCCCTCGGCTCCCGTGGTTGCCCACCCTGCCCGGGAGGTGGCCACGAGTGGGGCATCCCATGTGGGGCTGCCCAGAGCTCCCCGTTCCAGTGCTCCCAGTACCCCCAGGGGCTCTCTTCCCTCCCCCAGTGCCAGGGGGCACAGGAACCTTGTCCCTCTTATTGGACACAAAACACAACTTTTGGATTAAACTGGGAGAAATGGTTTTGGTTTGTTCAGCTCTGCCTGCTCAGCTCGGGAAGGAGGAGGGTCCTGGTCAGGTTGTTGAGCAAACCACAGTCAGGCCTTTTTTGGCCATAGAAATAATTCTCACCTTTGCAGCAGCTCGAAAGCTGCGAGAATCAAAGCCAAGGGGGCGGGGGAGCCTCAGGTCCTGGCTGCCCCTGGGGCTGGCCAGAGCAGGGCTGGCCAATGCCCATCCCTGTGCAGTGGCCAAGGGGAGAAGCTCCACAAGAATATCCCGGCAGCCAAAAAACTTCTTGTGGGCAAAGCTGGGGGCATCTGAGGTTCAAAATATGTCCAGTTCTGCCAGAGTAGCCCAAAATCCCTGGGAGAGGCAGCAGAGCCATGTATTTGGGCACAGGGATGGTTCAGCAGCACAGGTGACCTTTAGGAACCCCTGCCATAATTACAACAGCTCATTAAGGCTCTGCTGCTCCCTCTCCTCCCGCGGCTCCTGTATCAGGACCAGCACTGGCCCAGGAAGAGCAGCAGCTCCAAACGTGCTCTGGAGCCCTGAGGAGCCCTGGCAGTGTCAGCAAGGAGCACCTGCCTTCCTCAACATGCCAGGGGAATTCAACATTCCCAGAGCTGCTGTGCCAGGGCTGAAGGAGGAAAAGGCAGGGAGAGGCTGAGGGTTTTCAGGAATTGTGGTGGAAAGGCACGAGAGGTGCTGCTGTGGGCCTGAGACCTGCCTGGGGTTGGGTGCTGCCTTCCTTGCGTTCCCATCAGGGACAGCGGTGGCGGGTGTTGCGCAGGGTGTGTGCCTGGGCCGGGACACTGCTCCGCTGCCAGCGGGCACCAGGATCCAAGCTGCTGCCTTCGTCTCTTCTGCCTGGGCGCTGCCGGTGCTGGTGCCGGCACCGATTGGTGCAAAGCGTGAGTTTGCCAAAGGAGCGATTTGGGCTCGTCCCTCCCACCCGAGGCCGCCATGGCCCCTGAGGGGTTGGAGCTGGCACCGGGGCGCCCCCTGCTGGGCGGGAGTGCTCCCTGCAGCGCCCCCTGCTGGGCGGGAGTGCTCCCTGCAGCGCCCCCTGCTGGCCGGGAGTGCTCCCTGCAGCGCCCCCTGCTGGGCGGGAGTGCTCCCTGCAGCGCCCCCTGCTGGGCGGGAGTGCTCCCTGCAGCGCCCCCTGCTGGCTGTGGCCATAATTGCACCAAAGATTAACCAACAGATCTGAGTTGAAATTTCTGTTCTTGTCTTGCTGTTTGTTGAATTGTGCTCTATAAATTTCCTAGCAATGAACTATTATTCTTTTTCTAACATTTTTTCCTGGGAATCCACATAATTTTCACATTTATATCAATTTGGTGGGACCACTCCTCTTTCCATTCCAGGAAGGTTCCTGCTTTCCTTGGCAGATGTTTCACTTCAAAACGAAGACAGTTTCCAACTCTTGGGTTCCAGCATGGATGAGGCAGACACTCCAATACAAGACAGAATAAGACACTTGGCCATCTCATGCTCTACCTTTTAAGCTTTTTGGCCACCATAGGCCACTCCCAAGGTGGGACTCCTAGTTACTTGGCCACGCAGGAGCTCGTTTTGGCAGAGTGCCCCATTGGCCCCAGTGTGCCATGGCTGACAGACTGACTGACACATGGGGCCTTGTGTCATCAAAAGCAAGGCCTGACCTACCCTGCCCCACACAGGAGTTCCGAAATATTATGAGACATCCAACTTCTCCTTTCCCTAGCATCCCACCCTGAGCCATGGCTTGATCCGCACTGCCCTGGAAAAGTGGGAGGCTGAGGAATATCCCCAGGGGCTTTGTGACATTATCGTGTGGGGAACAAGGCACAGGAGGGGTTTGACACAGGACAGAAGGGAATCCAGTGCACAGGTTTTAGTGGGAGCCCAAAATTGGAGAATCCCATTCCTAAAACCTGAGAGCTGAACAAAGAAACACCATCTCTGCCAGCTGAACCAAAAAGCAGCATTTTGGTGCAACTAGGAGAGCAACGAGTCCTGTGTTTGCCGAGCACTGGGAGGAGAGATGAGGAGCTGTGGGTGTACTGGGAGTGCTGAGAGGGGCATTGCAGAGGCACTGGGAGTACAGGGACACTGGGAGAGAGAATGGGAAACATCTGGATGTACTGGGAGTAATGGAGAGGCACTGGGAGGGGAAATAGACAGGCCTTGGGGGTACTGGGAGCAGAGTAGGGAGGGAATGAGGAAGTGTCTGAGGGTTCTGGGAGCACTTGGATGTGGAATGGGGAGCCACTGGTGGTAGTGGGAGGGGGTTGGGGAAGCCTTTGGAATTTCAGGGGGAATGGGAAGCTCTGGGTGCCCTGTGCAGCCTCACATGTGACACCCCCACTGTGCCCATTAACCCGTGAATGTTGGGCACCAATGGGAGCAGTGGGGGGACACAAGTAGGTGGCTGCTCACGAGTGGGATGCTCAGTTTCCCAGTACCCAGCCATGTCCCGAGTGTCACAGCACATTCCCATAGATGTCCCCGCATTCGCGTGGTCACCCATGGGTTGCTGGCAGCTCTGCGTAGGTCACCTGGGGATCCTGGAGTGTGGTGGCACGGGGGAACACTGCGAGAGACACTGGCTGTGGCATCTGGGCAGGGGGACACTCATGGGTGACATGTCCCTCTGCGTGTGTCCCAGCCCGAACTCACCCCCCGTCTGCTTGGTGCTCACGACATGGGTGTACAGCAACTCCCTCTCCTCTGGAGGGGCCAGGGGCTCTGGGGGTCCGTGAGGGAATAAAGGGGATGTGTGGGAGGGAATGGGAGGGCTTGGGGGTGGGGGTCAAAGGTCAGAGTGTGGTTTGAGCCCCCCACTCACCTTTCCTGCTGCTTCCTGGCAGCTGCAAAGGAAAGAGGGGAGGGGTAACTTTGGGGTCCCTTGGGCCCTGACACCTCTCAGGAATCCTCAAATATCACTGCCTCCTCAATTTCCTCCAGGACCCCTGAGCATCCCTGGGGTCCTTCTGAACCCCTGAACACACCAGTGCTTTGGCCCCCCTGATCCACCAGAACCTCAAGCCTGAAAGGGAGGGGGACCCTCCAAATTCCTCACAGATATCTGAAAGAACCCTCAAAAATGCCTGCAAGGACCTCTAATAACAACCCAAATTCTTCAGGACCCTGAGCAAAAGTCCTGACAGTTCAGCATAGCCCAAGTCAGACACTGTAGGTGCTGCCCCATCACCCCCACATTTTGGTGGCCCCCCAGCTCCTCCTAGACCTCATTGCTCCATTGTCACCCACCCATGTTGTTCCACCGGTGCCAGCCCACAGCTCCACCCACAAGCAGGATGAGGAAGAGCAGGGACCCACCAAGTCCTGTGGCCATTGCTGGAGACAGAAGGGACACATCAGGGTCACCTGTCACTGCAGGGCTCCTGCAATCCCAATGACCCCGTGTGACCCCACCTGTGTTCCAGTGGTGTCCAGGTAGCACCCTGTGGTGTCACCTCCAGGGCCAACTCTGGGCTGAGTGCCCGGAACACACGGTGCCCGTCCTGTCCCAGCTGGTTGGTGGCCACGCACTGGTAGGTGCCCGAATGTCCCACATCGATGGCCCCAAGTTCCAGGAGGGAACCCCAGGCCACCTCATGCTCGTTGTGCAGCCAGGTGATGGTGACAGGGGCTGAGCCCACCTGCACTGAGCAGGACAGGGTCACGGGGTCACCTGGGCACACCTGGAGTGCTGGGGGACCAGGCGTGATGGTGGCATTTGCCACAGGTACTGTGGGGACACAGAGAGGGCTGAGGCCGGGGGGAACGGCTGGCACCCAGTGTGGGAGGATGAGGGAGTCTCCTGGTGACAGAGGAGCTCCTTCATATAGGACAGTGACACCACGGTGCTGAGGGTCATCCTGTGGTGTGGGAAGAGGGCATGTGATGGATGAGGGATGAGGGATGCTGTGTCCAACGGACGGCCGTCACCTGTTGGTGTGGCAGGTGAAATGATGTGGGTGGGATGTGATGGGTGCCATGAGGCACATCAAAAGGGGCATCACCCCAGTGCCAAGGGTCTCAGTCCCCTGGGAGGATAACACTCAGCAGGGTGAATGCCACCTGATGTGGAGTGGTAGATGTAACAGCTGGGGAGGGATTCCTGGATTGGATGTCCTGGGTGGGGACACCTGGAGCCAGACAGTCCCAGTTGCCCTGGTCTGTGACACCCAGTAATGGGGGCTGTGAGCTGGGCTGGGCTGCAGATGGTGTGGGGAGGTGAGATGGAATGGGAATGTTTGGAATTGGGGATGCTGTGAGTGGGGTCACCCCTAGTCCATCGGCTGGGCTCACCAAGGACAGTGACCTTCAGTGTGGGGCTCATGGCCACTCTGTCCTGGGTTCTGGCCAGGCAGTCATAGTGGCTGCTCTCATTGTCTTCAACGCACTGCAGCTCCAGGAGGGGGCCCGTGCCCAGTGGCTCCCCCAAGCCCTCTCTAGGATTCAGCAGTAGGACAGGGGACCTGTCCGCTTGGTCACCGTGCAGCTCAGCACATGGTGTCCCCCAGTGCCTCCTGTGCCCCGGGGAACTGCACTGACAAGGACACCTCTGAGAGTGGGACCCATGCAGTAGGGCACAGGAAATAGTGGGGACATGGGAGGAGTCGGGGACATCAGGGAGCAGTGAGGGATTCAGGGAGGGGGAGGATCAGAGAGGGGTGAGGAATAGTGACCGCGAGGAAGCCTGGAAAGTGCTGAAAGGACCCCTGGGAAGGATGGGAGATTCAGCGAGGGGACACATGGAGAGGGTTGAAAGGAACATCTTTGAGATCCAGACAGAGATGGTGCAACCGTGGACAACGCAGGGACCTCAGAGAGAGGGAGGTGCACCCAGAGAGATGTGAGGGGATCTGGGGGGGCTGTGGGGGCTCTCCATGCCCATCCCCACACTCACTGCGCACCATGACGCCAAGCCGGGCGCTGCTCTTCCACACAGCACCCCCTCGGAGCGCACCTCACAGCTGTAATTCCCCAAGTGGGAGACCCCCACGGCGGGCACCAGGAGCTGCGGGGACCCCTGCGGGCCCCCCACCAACTGCCCATCCCGGTAGAAGCGGTACAGGAGGGGGGCTGGGGGCCGCAGGGAGCTGGGGGTGCTGAGGCAGCTGAGATTGAGGGGGGACCCCTTGGTGAGCTCGGGGGGACCCTTCCAGCACCGGCACCGTGAAGAGCTCTGGGAAGGAGATGGGGAGGACATGACTTGGAGTCCACTGTGAGGGGACTGTGGGGTACTGAGATGTGAGGTGTGTGGGTGCTCACAGTGCACTGTCACCGGCGCTGACTCATCCCACAGTCACGTCCAGGAGTTCCTCTGGACCTCGCAGCGGTAGCGGCCACTGTGCCACAGCTGCAGGGGGGACAGGGACAGCTCAGTCCCACGGCCGTGCCACTACTGCCTCTGCCCCTCATCGTGTTTGAAGCGCACTATAGAGACCGACTCCTTCTCCCTGAGCCGGCAGTGCAGTGTCACCGTGTCCCCCTCCAGCAGCGCCCCCGCCGGCTCCTGCAGCACTGGAGAGGCTGTGGGACAGGAGGGTCCCGATGGGAACAGAAGGAACCAGGGGTCCCCCATTGCAGCAGGGTGATGTCGTCACACTGGGATGCACTGGTACAGGGGATGCTCCACTGATGCTCTGGGATGTCCCTGTGTGCAGGGTACAGGATCTGGTCACACGAGAGGTGTGATCCATAAAGCTGAGCTCACCCAGGGCTCTCGAGGAACCCTACAGGTGCCAGGGTTGGGGCACAAAGACCTCTCACCATTTACAATGTGCACGGTGGGGCTGAGCCCACTGCTGGGTCTGTAACACCAGAAGGTGCCACTCTCGGTGACAGTGACGTGGTTGAGCCCCTCCAATCCCAAGCGCCACCCGTTCTTGTACCAGGTGGTGGCACCAGCAGTCCCCGAGCCCTGGCAGGTCAGTGTCACCCGGTCCCACAGCACCGCCGGCGTCCAGAGGGGCTCCACCATGAGCTGGGTGCTTTGGGCACCTGCGGGTGACAGGTGACACCAGCCTGCCAGGGCTACCAAGGGACTGGGGACAGAGGGACAGGCACATGGCATTCCCCGAGGTCTGACCAGCAAGGCCGAGGGTCTGGGCTGGAAGGGAGAAGGGATAGGGCTGGATGGGGGCGGCACCATGGGGACAGTGCACTGGGAGCGGGGTGTGTTATCTGTCCCCTAAATGTCCCCTTTGGGACACCACTACTTGTGGGAA
Source organism: Erithacus rubecula (assembly GCF_903797595.1). Taxonomy (NCBI): domain Eukaryota; kingdom Metazoa; phylum Chordata; class Aves; order Passeriformes; family Muscicapidae; genus Erithacus; species Erithacus rubecula. The sequence continues at coordinate 152,144 of NW_027636121.1, read as the reverse complement.
AGTGCTCAGGGATGGTCGTCAGCAAGTCTGGAGAGGCTCCCAGGGGACAGCTCTATTTTGCATTTCCACGCGACACGGCGGCCTTAGGGATGGGGACACAACGGCCACCCTGTGATGTCACAGGTCACCCCCTGCCAGCCCCACAGCCACATCCCCATGGTGCTTCTTTCCTTGTCCCTGTCCCCAGATCTGCCCCAGCTCCATGCAGCCAAATCCCACATCCCCGTCACCGAATTGCTGTCCACCATCCCTTTCTCCACATCTTTCTCCCACATCCCAGCTCCCCTGGTCCTGTCCTGAGAGCAGCTCCAAAACCCTGGTCAGACTGAGAGGCCCCTGCCTCTGTCCCCCACTAGCTCTGTTGACCTTAGAAATCACAGGGGACCCCACAGCCCCCCTGTGCCCCCTCCCCACCACTCTGCCTCACCAGAGCCCATCCCCAGGGCGTCAGGCCCGTGCCCGGGGCACTCACCCCACAGGAGCAGCGCCACCTTCCCGGCCATCCCGGTGTCCCCGGCCATGGGCACTGGCTGTCACTCACTGCTGGGACCACCTGTCCCCTGGCTGGCGGCTCTTGGAATGAAGGGACAGGAAGCGAGGTCACATCTCATCCTCATGTGTAGGTGGTCCTTGGTGGGGGCAGGGTGTGGACAGGATGGGGGCAGGGCAGGGACATTGTGGGACATGGGGTGATGGTGGGACATGGTGGGACAGGATGTTGCCGGAATTTGGAGGCTGAGTTGTTGCAGGGAGCCAGGGATGGGTGTTCCAGGGCCCTGGGGTGCCAGGGATGGGGTCCCATGGGAATGGGGGTCACCAGGGTTCGGTTGATTAAAACTCAGTGAAGAAAGTCCCAGAACAACATGGCATTCAGGGATTTGTGATCATGGGATGTATCCCAGGAATGGGGGTGCCAGGGGAATGGGGGTCCTGGGGAAATCATGGTTCCTAGGGAATGGGGGTCACAATGGCTGAAACTACCAGGATGAGGGTCTTGGAAATGGAGATCCTGGGGAATGGATGTGCTGGGATTGGGGTCCCAGGAAGGGGGAACATAAAGAATGGGGTACCTATAGTTGGATTCCCAGGGGAATGCGGGTACCATGGATGGGTAGTGGCTGGGCAGGCCCGGGTCACAGCTCCTTCCCTTAGTGCCCCAGATTTTGGGGTGACCAAGGGCCCAACACTGGGGTGCTAATTTCCTGGGCAGGCATCACATGGTGTCCTCGGTATTTTCGCTTCTGTGCCGTCCCCTGCCCTTGACTTTCTCCTCTCTCTACTTCACTGTTTTCCTCATTTTTCTCACTTTTGTGCCATGCTCACTCACTCCCAATTCCTGGCTCAGAAATCCTAGGAAACACCTGGGCAGGGAATGGGTGGGGGGACCCCAGGGAGGGAGAAAAGGGGCTCTCTCAATTCCCCTCTCTGCTCCTTGGTGTCCCCTCCCTGAACTCCTCATCCTTCCTTTAGGTCCCTTTCCCGGATCCTCCATCTCTACTCCCTCTCTCCCTCTTTGTGGTCCCCTTGCCCCTTCCCGGGCCCCCCAGGTCCCTCACAGTCCCTTGGTGTCCCCCATCTCCCACAGAGGTTTCGCTGTCAGGGGCGTTCCTGTCGGTGCAGACCCCATGGGACAGGGGGCACTTGGGGACAGCCTGGTGCTGAGCTGCACGGTGGCCATGGGGACAGGTCCCCTGCCCTTCTACTGGCATAGGGGGGCTTAGGGGCACCACTGGGCACTGGCCCCGCCTGGAACTGGGGCACACTTGGGAGAATGACAATGATCACTACCACTAGAACTACTGTGGTCACTACTGAACCAGTGCCGGGTCAGCAACGGGCACAGTGCATAGCCGAGGTGTCCCCCTGAACATCACCGTCCTGGATGAGCGGGACCTTTGGGCTAAGGGGGACCCCACCCAGAACATCCCCATCCCTCCTGCCTCAGCCTTGTCCGTGTCCCCACAGTGCCCGTGGCCAATGCCACCATCACCCCCGGTCCCCCGGCACTCCAGGTGTGCCCAGGTGACCCCGTGACCCTGCGCTGCTCGGTGCAGGTGGGCTCAGCCCCTGTCACCTCCACCTGGCTGCACAACGGGCATGAGGAGGCCGAGGGTCCCCTCCTGGAGCTTGGGGCCGTCGATGTGGGACATTCGGGCACCTACCAGTGCGTGGCCACCAACCAGCTGGGACAGGACGGGCACCGCGTGTTCCGGGCACTCAGCCCAGAGCTGGCCCTGGAGGTGACACCACAGGGAACCACTGGACACCACTGGAACACAGGTGGGGTCACACGGGGTCACTGGGATGTTCAGGAGCCCCGGGGTTCAGGGTGACCCTATTGTGTCCCACTCTGTCCCCAGCAGTGGCTGTGAATGTCAGCAGGACCCTCCTGTACCTGCTCCTGGCTGTCATCAGGGCTGTCAGTGGTGGCACCGCTGGGATGGGTGACAATGGGGGGACATGGGGGTCCTGGAGTGAGGGAAAGCCCCTAGAGTTGGGGCAGAGATCAAGCAGCACCCAGGGCCACTGGGCTGGGGAAAACTGAGCCCACAGTTGTTGGGAAGGATGAATTAGGAAAACCTTATAAATATGTGTGCTTAGCAAAGGATTTTGAAACCATAAGCGAGATAGAAATGACAGCGGGTTTTCGAACTGTGTGGCTGAGAGCAACAATGTGAATGCTTGAAGGCCTTTTCCTTTGTTTAGATAAAGCAAAAGACCACAAGTACCAACAAGCCAGCAGAGACCATCTCCAGGCATCACAGGAAGGAGCAGAGATGAGCTTTATAGATAAGAAAGCAGCAAAACATCATAATATAGTAATTTCTATAGGTTGTATGCAAATGTTAGAGGATTTGTATCTTGTATTAGATTGGTTAGTGGAAATTAGAATATTCAACACAGAAGAAGATTTATTGTGTCGTAAATGGGAAAATCGCTCTCTGACATCACCCTCTTCCTTCTCTCTCTCTTACCTCTTACTCCCCCCTCTTATCTCTTAGAACTCCTTACCCCCACTCTCTTTCTGTCCTGCTCTGAGCTGCAGCTGGCAGCTCTCAGCAGGGCCCTTTGCACCCACACCCTTTACAATAAACTGCAAACTTCAAGACCAGAATATAGAGAGCGCCCTGAGTTTGTCCTGATGACCGTCCCACACAGAGATTCCCACACAGGGTGACCTTGGCTATGTATCCTGTGCCTTGTGGGGAGAATTTGGAGTGTCTTGGTTGGGCCCCAGACACATCCCTGGGTGTGTGTTCAAGAACACTGGCATGTCACTGGGAGATTCTGGAGGGTTTGGGGAGCTCTTGGAGGTCTTGCAGGGATATTGAGGGATTTTTTTGGGGTCATGGGGGAGATTGGGGGTAGCCCCTCCCTGTCAGGCTTCGAGTTTTGTTGTTCAGAGGGTCAGGGATACTGGGAGGGTCAGGGGCACAGTGGCATGGGGTTCAGGGGTGCTTGGAGTGTTTGGGGGCAGTGAGGGGTGTGGTGAGAATTGGGGCTCCAGTAAGGATTTGGGGGTGCCATGGGTGTTTGGAGCAGCTGAGGTCCCAGAAAGATTCAGAGGTCCCAGGGTCCCCACAGTTCCCTCCCCTTTTATTTGCAGTCACCAGGAAGCCCCATGACCAGTGGGGGGGAGGGGGCCCTCTGGCTGGGACTCCTCTTTCCCACCTGCCCAGACATGACCCAGACCCCCCCTTATCCCCACAGGACAGCCCTGGAGGAGGGGGAGGCCCTGGACCCCAGTGTGGTGTGCACCGAGTGGGCAGGGGGTGAGTATGTGGGGGGGGGGGACAGGGACACGTCACCCACGGGTGTCACCCCCACCCAAGGCCCCAAACCCAGAGTGTCTCTCAGGCCCCCCCACATCCCCCAGGTGACCACGAGGAGCTGCCAGGGGTGACAGCGGGACCCCAGTGACAGCTACGAGAATGAGCTGTGACACTGGAGACACTGGGGGCACTGGAGATCCCTGCCTGAGGGCACCCCCATGTTTCCCCCTGCCCTTGGCTCCCGTGGTTGCCCACCCTGCCCGGGAGGTGGCCACGAGTGGGGGATCCCATGTGGGGCTGCATATGAGCAAAGCAGCCACAGAGCCACGAGCTGGAATTGTGGCAGATACGGCCAGTGAGCCGGGGAGACAGTGGCCATAGGGGATGCCATGGTAGCCACAAAATCGGTACCTATGTGGTAGGAAAAAAACCAAAATCACAGACTACTGGAGGGACTGCAGTTGCCACTGCAGCCCTCGCTGCCCCCCTGAGGTTGCCAGAAAACTTTTGAACAGTGCCCCCCGTGTCTGTGGCTCTGTTTGTGTCCCCTTTGCCCACGAATGATGGAAAGATTACCTTTGAAGTTCGTTTTCCTGTTGAAAAGTCTGCTGGAAAAATGTTATAGTCGTGTGAGATGTTACGTAATGATTTGTATCATTATAGAAACACAGCATGGGATCAGTATAAACAAGAAGATTGAACTTAAAGCATGGACATGAGACAGAGGAAAATATAATAATTTCATTATATTTGTTAAAATGACTTTGTTGTGAATTACTGGCTTTTGCTGTTATGTGTTTTATGCCACTATAATTATGAATTGTATCCACTTTTTATGTATAAGGAAAATGCAAGCTTGTGTGAACATGGGAAGGCTTGTTACTGCTGTTACCTGCTTGCTAAGAGTGTAACCTGAGAACAGGTTCAAGCCTTGTCCAGCCCTGGTGGGGGCTTGTAGCCGCTGTTGCTTGGAATCCAGCCAACATGTTCGGGCTATCCCAGCACAGTAGGCATGACAGCACTCAACAAGAACCTGCCTAGAAAAGGGGCAGTGACCAGGGCTAGAATGGACGTGTTGGTGGAGTGCAGACTCCCTGCATCCCCAGCACTGCTTGCCCGTTCCTTATCATGGAATTAACAAATTGCCTTATTGATTAACCTACCCGATTGTTGTAATTTATAAAAAAAATTGTGATCTCAATGTGATGAATTTCCATTTTTCAGGGGAAAAAACTGATGCTGGGAAAACACCCTACCTTTGGTGTCTCCTGGGGTGACTCTTGCCTTCTCCTGGGATAGGAAATTCATCAAAAGATAAGGCATGGGCAAGAAATTTGAGCTCGCCCCGAGGAAAATTGCAGTAAATTACCTGTGATTTCTTGTGCAGGAAGATCCAGGCAAGAACATGGGACTGTGAGTATCGCTTGGTTGGGTGGTGTGTGACTGGTGTCTGTCTGAGATGCAGCAGTTACGGGGCGAGTGCTGAGTTCTTCTAACCTCAGTTCTGACTTCTCACGAGACAAGCAGCAGGTGAAGGAACAAAGTGAGTGAAGAGGGGACTTCTAAATAAAAAAGAGGCTGGGAGCGCTTCTTGAAGGGATATAAAATAAAGTCAGGGACCAGGGGTGTTTGTTAAAGGGATTTTATTTAAACAGTCGGGGGCCAGAGGCACTGAAGGACCAATCAGGAATGGGTCAGGATTTTTTCAGAAAACCAAAGAACCCAGGTACCAAAGGTTCAGATAAGAATCAGGGTTCATGTAAGAACTGGGATACAAAATATAAAGGGAGCCAAGGGTTTCCTAGCACAGTCCATAGTAGTGGATTACTAGGAAACAGGACAAAAGTAGCGGACCCAAAACATTGCTGGATTGAGGGATGAAATTCCGAAGAGCATCCAAGGTTGTCCAACAAAAATGTGAGAACAAGCAAAGAAAAAATAAGGGTTTTCTTTGCTGTGGAGGGGGGGCAAGTGTGTTGCAGTTACCAGAGAAATTAGTTAGAAAGAAGAGGCAGAGGCCAGGGATGAACTGGAAAAATGGGACAAGAAGCAGGTAAGATGGGTTTGAAGAAAGAAGGAAAAGTGCTGGCAGATATGCCCTGGGAGGATTAGATTTGCCAGCCCTTCAATGTATTTGTAAATTCAGGAGAATCAAGTGATCCAAAGAATGGGGAGAATGCCATGTGTTGGGCAAGAGACACAGAACCCCTGGAAGTAAAACTTTTTAAAAGATCAAAAACCCAAGAGATAGGGAAGAAAAGGAAAAAAAAAAAAAAAAAAAAAAGAAAGAAATATTGCGTTCCCTTAGTGACTCCGGCTCCCACTGCCCAAAGGAACTCCCTCTGTAAAGGGAGAATATCGTACCAAAGTGCTGAGAGTTCAGCTGAAATCCAGAGACATCCTGACAGTCCCTCCCATCCCACTACTCCTGAACATTCGTGTTTTAGAGACGGGGAGAAGGGAAAGGGTGAAGCCCTGGCACAGTCAAGGTACCAGGAGCAGGCTGAGAATGCCAGTTTGTGCTGTGAAGAAAAGATACACTGTGGAGGGAGGTGCCCTCAGCTGGGAAGGGATCTGAGAGTAGTTCGGGAGGAACATCTGGAAGAAGATGGGGAGATCATGGGCTCTATCATCCAAAGCCTTTAAGAAAACAGGCCCACAAAAGAAATTATTCAAATTTATAGTAAATACTAGAACAAAAAGGAATTGTGTAGCAAATGTTCTAAGAAAATGTGATGTGTGCAAAGATGGCAGGAGAAAGGGAAAAGGAATTTGAAGTTGCTGTCATTAATTAAAGGCGTAGTAAGTAAAAGTAAAACGAAAGTATGGAGGAGAAATATCTTACAAATTTCTGAAATAAGTAATAACATATTGAGAAAAAAAGTTTCAAATACCATTAGAAATAGCAGTTATACCAGAAGGAGGGAAAATCTAAAAGAACAAGCCCTCCTAATAAGAAAAGATTAATCTTAATAGTTCATCCAAATGTTTACAAGGAAAAAAAATGTCAGGATACACCTTAATTAATGAAAAAGAAGATGCAGACTATCAAAAACAAAAGAAAAAAAGGACACTACTTTCAAATTGGTTAATTCGATTTTACAAATTGTATGCTCTATAAAGTTCATTAAAACATTTAGCAAAAGAAACAAAATAAACCAACAACAACCATCTGGGAAATATCAATTTTACTCTTAGAAGGCAGTGACTCGATGAGCCGCTGTGCTGAGGGGCACAATCCCCCCTTCACACGCTGCCCCAGCTGTTGGGGATGTGCCCGAGGACACGGCCCCGAGACGCTCCGGCCGCCCCTCACCGTCTCTGCCGCCGCCAGCGCCGCAACGACGAGTCAGCGCAGCCGCGGCGGAAGTGACGCACTGAGCCACGCCCAGCCACGCGCTGTGCCCCCTGGGAAATGGAGTCCAGAGCCGCGCACACGCGGAACTAAAATAAACTATATTTATACAGCAGAGTTTCGCAACATTATACATACAGCATTCATTTTATTATTTGCGAAAAGCCAATAATATAATATATTCTTATAACAACGATGGAATCGTATAAAATAGAAGCAAGCCCCCCAAAATACGCTGTGTAGTTCAGAATAGCGAACAGAAGGTGGCAATCTTACTCCATGGAAAACATAAATGACAGAAATCCAAAAAATCCTAAGTGACACAACTCACCGTGTGAAAAATGCGGATGGATTTCGGGAGGGGTTCGGGCAGTCTCATGACTATCAGGATGTCTGTAAAGCTGAGGGAGCGGTGCCCGATGGAACGTGTCCATGGAGGGACACCCCCAGCACTTGCCTGGGATTGGAATTGATGCCTTAAATTTTAGTTTTCCTGTTTTCCAGATTCTGCACTGCCTTAGTGTGTGACTCTGAACTCCATGTAAAGTGTTAGGAGGTTCTCCTCACAGTTCAGTCAGACAAAACAATCCTTTTCCAGCCCCAGGAGCAGGGACACTGTGGCAGCTTCAGCCTCAAAAAGTATAATTTATACAAAAAGTGCAAACAGCAGTGAATTGATGAGAGAAATATAGGAGGGTGGGATTGCATAACCTGGAACTGGAATTGGACAATTAACCCTATGGAAATGGACCAAAAGTTATAAAACTGTGAAAACTTATGACTTGGAGTCCAGCTTGGGTGAAGCCTCTTGTACTTCCCAAGGTGTATCCGTGTAATACTCTTACTAAATTCTATTTTATTCCTTTAACTCTGTCTAGTGTCTGTTCCAGGTCAGCCTCTTTGGGTATCAGAACGAAGGGGTACTTTAACAGTTAAATGAATTTATTTGGATCAGGAAGAGGAGCCCTTGGTGGGGTTTGGGGGGTCCCTTGCTGAGGATTTAATGAGAGGAGTTGAGATCCCCAACCCCTGCTGGGAATTTGGGGTGTTGAGGTGCTGAGGGTCCCTTGCTGAGGGTGTGGTGAGGTTTGGGGTGTCCTGAGGTGGGGAGGGTCCCTTGGTGAGAGTGTGATTGGGGGGAGATGGGCCCATGGCCCTTGCTGGGAATTTGGGGGGAGATCCTGGATCTGGTGTTCTCCAGCTGCTGCTTTTTGACACCCAAAATTTTAACATTGACGCAGAAAACACCTTTCCATGGGAATATTCCTGAAATTCCTGCTGTGTGGAAACTCACCTTCCCCCTCAAAACCAAAATTAGTGAAACTTTGTGGATCTTTTGGGACTATAGTGCCTCAAATCCCTGTGTGGATATTGGTTTTCTGGGATCCCTCCACATCTCCCCACCACTGCAGTTCACTCTGGGTTGGTTAAGTTCAATTACTGATTAATTCCAGGGATTTCTGAGCTGCAGGAAAGTTTTACTACCAGCTCTGGAAGCACAAGGGGTGTGAGGAGCTGTCAGGACTTGCCTGTGGCCAGTGAATCCTGCAGAAATCCTGGCTGGGATTTGGCTCTGTCCCAGCTGACCCAAATTCCCAATTCTGTGATTTTCCATATGGGAGAAGCTCAGGGAGGGGGAATTCTGCACCTGGATGGGACAATTGGAGGAGCAGAATTCCCAGGCTGAGAGGGGAGGATTTTGTGGGCATTGGGAGGAATTTTTCCCCCATTTGTGAGTGTTTTAAATTCTGGGAATGGCCAAAACATCCCCTTGGGACTGGCCCCGAGGCCCCAGGAATCCTTGGCACTGATTCTCTGAGGAGAGGGGATTTGAGGGATCCCAAAAGACATCACTGGGCTTTGGCAGAGCTGCTGTGGAGACAGAGGGAATTCAACTGCCATGGCCTGATCCTGGCTGCCCTGGAAAAGGGGGAGGCTCTGGAACCCCCCAGGGCCTTTGTGCCATCGTGGTGTGGGGACCACGGCACAGGAGGGGTTTGGGAATGGTGACACGAGAATCCAGAGCCTCCTGAAGGCTGCTTTGGCCATCAGAGCAATGAAGATCCAGGGCCCTGCCAGGTTCCTCTGGTGGAGGAATTGAGCTGGGGGAATTGTCTGGGGTTTGTTCCTTGCTGGGGCTTTTCCTTGAAATGGTTCCTTTTGTGACCCTTTGGATTCTGACCCTCCTTGCTGCTGGTTGTTTTCTCTCGTTACAGTTTGCAGGAAATTGTTCTTGTCTCAGCCCTTTGGGGCCTTTGCCTTTTGTCCCTGCACTGGCAGGGGGAGGGGCAGCAGCCCCTGTTTTTTAGTGACAGCACAAAATTGGAGAATCCCATTCCTAAAGCCCAACAGAGCTGAACAAAGAAACACCAACTCTGCCAGTTGAGCCAAAAAGCTGAATTTTGGTCCCAATAAGATAGAAACGAGTCCTGTGTTCCCCCAGCACTGGGAGGAGAGGTGGGAAGCCATGAGTGTACTGGGAGCACTGGGAGGGGGAAAGGGGAGCATTGGGTGCCCTGTGCAGCCCCCTGACTCATGGTCATCACCCTGGGCAGGATGGGCAACCACGGGAGCCATGGGATGGGGACTCCCAGTGTCCCCAGTGTCACAGCATGCTCTCATAGGTGTCACTGGTGTCCTTTAGTTGCCCGTGTGGTCACCCACACTCTGTGTGGGTCACCCACCCCGGCGGTGCCACCAGTGACAGCCCCCAATGACAGCCAGGAGCAGGAGCAGGTACAGGAGGGTCCTGCCGACATTCACAGCCACTGCTGGGGACACAGAGGGACACAACGGGGTCACCCTGAACCCCGGGGTTTCTGAACACCCCGGTGACCTTGTGTGACCCCACCTGTGTTCCAGTGGTGTCCAGTGGTTCCCTGTGGTGTCACCTCCAGGGCCAGCTCTGGGCTGAGTGCCCGGAACACGCGGTGCCCGTCCTGTCCCAGCTGGTTGGTGGCCACGCACTGGTAGGTGCCTGAATGTCCCACACTGTGAGGCCCCAAGCTCCAGGGAGGGGAACCCCGGGCAACTCGGGCCCGGTCGTCCAGCCAGGTGAAGGTGACAGTGGCTGAGCCCACCTGCACCGAGCTGCGCAGGGGTACGGGGTTCACCTGGGCGCACCTGGAGTGCCGGGGGGAAACTGGGGAGTGATGGTGGCAATTGGGCCACAGGGCACTGAGGGTGACACAGACAGGGCTGATGTCATTGAAGGTGCTGCATCCACTAGGAGAAGGGGCTGGAGTGGGGTAAGTTTGGGATGGTGGGAAGGGGATGCTGTGGGTGGAGTCACTCGTAGCTCGAGGGTCCCTCTCACCCCAGATGGTGACATTCAGGGGACACTGTCAGCCACGGTGTCACAGGCATAAAAGCCCTATTTTGGTGCCACAGCTCCAAGCGAGGGGTGGTGCCCAGTCTTGTCCCCGAGCCCCCCTGGTGCTAGGAGAAGGACAGAAGGGGACTTGTCCCCACGGCCACCGTTCAACTCAGCACCAGGTGGTCCCCTAGTGCTACCTGTCCCCGGGGGGGGGCTGCAGCGACAGGGACACACGCCCAAGTGCAAGACCCCTGCGGGGGACACAGGCGGGACTGGGGACATGGGAGGATGGGGTCACCAGGGAGCAGTGAGGGAATCAAGAGGGGGAGGATCAGAGAGGATTGGGGGATCCCAGTGAGGAAGGACGGTGGGGACGCTTGGAATGGAGTGGAAGGGACCCCATGAACAGATGGCATATTCAGAGGGTACACCAGGAAAGGGTGAAGGGAAGATTTTGGGTGCCCTGACAGGGATGGTGACCTATTGACAATGCAGGGACCTCAGATTAGCACAGTTGCACTCAGGAAGGGACTGAGGGACCTGTAAGGGATGCAGACAGGAGGAGAGGCGATGCAGGGACCCAGGGAAGAGCTGGGAAGGCAGGGCGGCACACAGAGGGTTGAGCAGGGATGGGAGAGCTGGGGGGGGCTGTGGGGGCTCCCCATGCCCATCCTTGCACTCACTGTGCACCGTGACGCTGAGCCGGGCGCTGCTCTTCCACACAGCTCCCCCCTCGGAGCGCACCTCGCAGCTGTAATTCCCCGAGTGGGAGACCCCCACGGCGGGCACCAGGAGTTGCGGGGACCCCTGCGGGCCCCCCAACTGCCGTCCCGTAGAAGCGGTACAGGAGGGGCTGGGGGCCGCAGGGGGCTGGGTGCTGAGGCAGCTGAGATTGAGGGGGACCCCTCGGGCTCGGGGGACCCTCCAACACCGGCACCGAAGAGCTCTGGGAAGGAATGGGGGTTAGACTGTGACTCTGAGTCCACTGAGAAGTGGCTTTGGGGGTGTCAGGATATTGGGGTTCCAGCTGTGGGGGTGCTCACCGTGCACTGTCTCTGTCACCGGTGCTGACTGTGACATTCCTGAGGCCACCCAGCCCCTGCAGCGGTAGCGGCCACTGTTGTGCAGCTCCAGGGTAGGGAAGGGAGAGCTTGGTGGCCCCTGAGGGACCCCACGAATTCCTTCTCATCCTTATAAAATCGCACCCTGGTGACAGGGCTGTCCTGCCAGCCCTGGCATCGCAGTGCTCCCGTGTCCCCCTCCAGCATGCCCGTGCTGGCACCTGCAGCACAGCATCGCTCTGTGGGACAGGAGGTCCCGTCACACTGAGGAGCCCGAGACAGGTCCAAAGTGGGTGCCCATGGCACCTGGGACATCTGGCAGGAGTGTCCACTGGAGGCAGAGCAGCCCCGTGACACAGCTGTCCTCACGGGGATCCCACCACACTGGATGCACTGGGATCTCCCTGTATGCAGGGACAGGCTCTGACCACACGAGGCTGTGAGGCCACCCAAGGAGTGGAG
>NW_027636121.1:96388-139677 GCF_903797595.1 Erithacus rubecula | reverse complement strand
CCCAAAGCCCATCCTGTCAGTCCTGCAGAGCCTCTCAAGCTCCTCCTCACTACCCAGAACAGGGAGTCCCACACCCAGACACACCAGCCCAGATGTGCCCCCCTGGCCTGTGGTGCCTCTGGCAAGGAGCAGCACGAGGCAGTGCAGGACCCTGCACACAATTCCTGAAACACTTGTAGGGTGATCCTGCTCTCCAAGGGATATTCTCATGGTGTTAACTCAGGAACTGAAATGGAGAGTGGGGCCAGAGGAAAAAAGGTAAAATAGGGATGGGCTCTTTGTATGGAAAGGTACAGGGATGGCAGTAGGAAAAATTCTGGAGCAGAGAAGAGGAAAGAAAGCAAAGGTGAAGCAAAGGAAATGCTCAGGGCAATTTGTGGGTGGCTGCCAGTCATCACGGCTCTGAGTCAAGAGTGTCTGCTGTGGAACAGAAAACTCACAGCTCATGGGAACAAAATTTCTGGCTGACTGCAGAGGCCACAACAAACCTGAGTGGTTTCCCTCCCATCCCCAGCCCTTGCTGGCCCCAAGGGCTCATGGCATTTGTGCTCACTCAGCTCCATCTCCCCACAGCAGCACCATGGGGGTGCTGACGCCTGCTCTGTGCAGTGCAAAACAGGGGCTCCTGAGCCAGTGCTGCCGTGTCTGTGCCTGCAAGGATGCGGCACCTGTGTGAGCCTGGGGGGAGAGGCCAGGGCTGCAGAGGGGGGATGTTGCTGGCAGGTGCATGAGGACGCTCTGGGACGCTGCCCTGGGCGTCCAGCGCAGTGGGGATGGATCAGCCCCCAGGGCTGCTGCTCCTTGCCAGGTTCTCCACCTTGCTGGGTCCCTTGCAGAGCACCAGCCATGCTGTTTTGCCCCCAGTCTGCCCATGGCCAGCCTGGGGCTGCTCACAGGGTTTTTCTCTGCTCAGCACTGGCCTGGCCAAGTGTTGTGGAGCAGTGCCTGGCCAAGGAACCTGGAGCCCCCAGGCCCTGCCCTGAGGCTGTCAGTGCTGCCCCAGCAGTGTCCATGGCCTGTCCCTGCTGCAGCCCCGGCACTGCCACCCCCAGGGCTGTGCCCAGCCCAGAGAGCACTCAGGCCCTGCAGCAACACGAGGGCAGGAGGGCAGTTGGGCGTGGCACGGGAGCAGCACTGGCAACACCAAGTGCTGCTGCTGCTGGGCACAAGCTGCTGTGCCAGCACTGATCTGGCCCAGCTCTGCACACAGACATTGCTGCTGCAGCTCCAGAGAAGGGAACAAAGGGGCATCTCTGGAGAAAATTTTCTTGGGAGATCTTAATTAATTTAAAGCCAGCCAGGAGAATAAACCCTCATTAAGACAGCCTTCTGCCACAGCAAAGATGGAGACAAATAAAATGAGAGATGGCACAAGTAAAGTTTTTTCTTTGTGGACAATATAAAGAAGAAAAACAAAGAAAAAGATTCTCCAAATTTAACCAATGAGACTATCACATATGACTTTTATTACAAGTAATTTTCAAGACTGCCCAACAGTTTAATATTCCAGAAAGCAGCCAGTCATCAGTGTCCACACCGCAGCTTGGAGCTCCTGGTTCCTCAGGCTGTAGATGAGGGGGTTTAGGGCCGGAGGCACCACTGAGTACAGAACTGACAGGGACAGATCCAGGGATGGGAAGAACACAGAGGGGGGCTTCAGGTTGGTAAATGTGCCAGTGTTGAGGAACAGAGAGACCACAGCCAGGTGAGGGAGGCAGGTGGAAAAGGCTTTGTGCTGTCCCTGCTCAGAGGGGATCCTCAGCAAAGCCCTGAAGATCATGCACATAGAGACAAAACAATGAACACAAAACAGCCAAATGCTAAACAGACACTAACAGCAAGAAGCCCAAGTTCCTGTAATAGGATTTAGAGCAGGAGAGCTTGAGGATCTGTGGGATTTCACAGAAGAACTGGCCAAGAGCATTACCATGGCACAGGGGCAGGGAAAACGTATTGGCCGTGTGCATGAGAGCATTGAGAAAGCCACTGGCCCAGGCAGCTGCTGCCATGTGGGCACAAGCTCTGCTGCCCAGGAGGGTCCCGTAGTGCAGGGGTTTGCAGATGGACACATAGCGGTCGTAGCACATGATGGTCAGGAGATAGTACTCTGCTGAAATAAAGAACATAAACAGAAATACCTGAGCAACACATCCAGAGTAGGAGATGTTCGTGGTGTCCCAGAGGGAATTGTGCATGGCTTTGGGGACAGTGGTGCAGATGCAGCCCAGGTCAGTGAGGGCAGGTGGAGCAGGAAGAAGAACATGGGGGTGTGCAGGTGGTGGCTGCAGGCTACGGCGCTGATGATGAGGCCGTTGGCCAGGAGGGCAGCCAGGGAGATGCCCAGGAAGAGGCAGAAGTGCAGGAGCTGCAGCTGCTGCGTGTCTGCCAGTGCCAGCAGGAGGAAGTGGCTGATGGAGCTGCTGTTGGACATTGCTTCACTCTCAGCATTGTGGGCTCATTGGTTTTCAATGTTGGAAGAAAACATTGAGAAGCTGGACAAGTAGAATGAGAGTTAACAGAGGGAGGATATTTGACAAATAAATCTCTGAATGAACATTTAATTTATTTAAAGACACAGCGAGCATGATTCCAAATGTACATAGTTTGTGAGTCAAGTTAGAGAGTGAACTCATTAAGGGAAGATGACAAAATATTTAGGGTGAAAATAATCACAAAAAAAAAAAAAGTAGAAAAGCCTGTCCCCCTACTTCTAGCACTATTAAAAGCTTTAGAAGGCAGGCTTGGAATTTAATGTGTTACATTGAACGCGCTGCAGAAGAAAATAGAAAGATCTTACCTTCAGAAAAGTATCCAGTCATAGCTCTCCCAGGGCATCCTTGAGCTCCTAGTTCCTCAGGCTGTATCAGGGCTGGAGACACTACCAATTACAGAACTGACAGGGCCACATCCAGGGATGGGGAGGAGATGGAGGGGGGCTTCAGATAGTGCTTGTGAAAAGATTCACCACGAACACGTGAGGGAGAGGGCTGCAAAGGGCTCTTGCCACAGTCTGTGGCTACAGCAAACCTGGAGAGAAAAAAAAATGAGAAGGGGTAGAAATAATGATGTTTATATGTGGACAATATTTAAAACAAAAACAAAGGGGAAAAAAACCACAACAAAATCAACAAGAAATATCAAAGATGACTCCTATTGCAAGTGATTTGCAGAAATTGGCAAGCAGTTTAATGTTTCTGAACTTTTCCAGACATAAGTGACCACACTGCAGCCTTGAGCTTCTGGTTCCTCAGGCTGTAGATGAGGGGGTTCAGGGCTGGAGGAACCACTGAGTACAGAACAGACAGGGCCAGATCCATGGATCTGGAGGAGATGGAAAGAGGCTTCAGGTAAGCAAACATTGCAGTGCTGAGAAATATGAAGACCACAGCCAGGTGAGGGAGGCAGGTGGAAAAGGCTTTGTGCTGTCCCTGCTCAGAGGGGATCCTCAGCACAGCCCTGAAGATCTGCACATAGGAGAAAACAATGAACACAAAACAGCCAAATGCTAAACAAGCACTAACTGCAATGAGACCAAGTTCCCTGAGGGAGTTGGTCTGTGAGCAGGAGAGCTTGAGGATCTGTGGGATTTCACAGAAGAACTGGCCAAGAGCATTGCCATGGCACAGGGGCAGGGAAAATGTATTGGCTGTTTGCATGAGAGCATTGAGAAAGCCACTGGCCCAGGCAGCTGCTGCCATGTGGGCACAAGCTCTGCTGCCCAGGAGGGTCCTGTAGTGCAGGGGTTTGCAGATGGACATGTAGCGGTCGTAGCACATGATGGTCAGGAGATAAAACTCTGCTGAAATGAAAAACAGAAAAAAAAAGAGCTGTGCAGCACATCCCTTATAGGAGATGTTCGTGGTGCCCCAGAGGGAATTGTGCATGCCTTTGGGCACAGTGGTGCAGATGGAGCCCAGGTCAGTGAGGGCCAGGTTGAGCAGGAAGAAGAACATGGGGGTGTGCAGGTGGTGGTCGCAGGCTACGGCGCTGATGATGAGGCCGTTGGCCAGGAGAGCAGCCAGGGAGATGCCCAGGAAGAGGCAGAAGTGCAGGAGCTGCAGCTGCCTCGTGTCTGCCAATGGCAGCAGGAGGAAGTGGCTGATGGAGCTGCTGTTGGACATGGCTCCACTCTGGGCATTCGGAGCTGTTGAAAGAAGACTTTGACAAGGTGGGAACAAATTCTTTGAGCCAATCCTATAAAATAATATTTAGAATCCTTTCAAATTATCTTCTCATAATTTGGTTGTGATTTGTAAAAGTTTTTTATTTTTGAGTTTATGTTTTTCCTGCTGAATTGCTGGCACAGTGGTGGCACAGGGAGACACTGTGAGAGACACTGACTGTGGCATCTGGTCATGGGGACACTCATGGGTGACGTGTCGCTTTGCGTGTGTCCCAGCCCAGTTTGCTTGGTGCTCACGACGTGGGTGTACAGCACCTCCCCCTCCTCTGGGGGGGCCGGGGGCTGTGGGGGGACCCTAAGGGAATAAAGGAGATGTGTGGGAGGGAATGGGAGGTCTTGGGGGTTGGGGTCGAAGGCCAGAGTGTAGTTTCAGCTCCCCCCTCACCTTTCCTGCTGCTTTCTGTGAGCTGCAAAGGAAAGAGGGGAAGGGTAACTGTCGGGTCCCCTGGGCCCTGACCCCTCTCTGGAATCCTCAAACCCCACTGCCTCCTTAATTTCCCCCCGGACCCCTGAGAATCCATGGTGATTCCCAGAACATTTAAACCACCCCAGTACCCAGCACTGCATGAAGCCCCAGAATGTCAAGCCTGGCAGGGAGGCTGAATCTCCTAATTCCCCTGGGATCACTGAAAGAACTCCCAAAATCCCTGCAACACCCTCCAACACCATCCCAAATCCTTCAGAACACTGAGCAACTGTCCTGAGCACTCAGCACTTCTGCAGTCAGGGGCTGTGGGTGCCACCCCATCACCCCCACATTTAAATGGCCCCCCCAGTTCCCCAGGGACCCCATTGTCCCCATTGTCACCCACCCATGTTGTTCCATCGGTGCCAGCCCACAGCTCCACACACGAGCAGGAGCAGGAAGAGGAGGGACCCGCCAAGGCCTGCGGCCACTGCTGGGGACAGAAGGGACACATCAGGGTCAGCTGTCACTGAAGGGCTCCTGCAATCCCAATGACCCCGTGTGACCCCACCTGTGTTCCAGTGGTGTCCAGTGGTTCCCTGTGGTGTCACCTCCAGGGCCAGCTCTGGGCTGAGTGCCCGGAACACACGGTGCCCGTCCTGTCCCAGCTGGTTGGTGGCCACGCACTGGTAGGTGCCTGAATGTCCCACATCGACAGCCCCAAGCTCCAGGAGGGGACCCTGGGCCACCTCATGCTCATTGGGCAGCCAGGTGAAGGTGACAAGGGCTGAGCCCACCTGCACCGAACAGTGCAAGGTCACGGGGTCACCTGGGCCTACCTGGAGTGCCGGGGGACCGGGAGTGATGGTGGCATTGGCCACGAGTACTGCGGGGACACAGACAGGGCTGAGGTCAGCGGGAGGTGCTGGCACCCGCTAGGGATTATGGACCAGATGGGGGGATAAGGGTGAGAGGGGTGGGATGGGGAATCCATGGGTATAGTCACTCCCACCCAGAGGGTCCTGCTCACCAAGGATGGGGACATTTAGGAGGACTCTGTCCCTTACAGGTAGTATCCCCAACGTGCTGCATCTCCAGGATTGGAGCAGTGTCCAGTGTCGTGACCAAGGCGCCCCAGTGCCAGGGGAATGACAGGGAACCTGTCCCCACGGCCACCGTGCAGCTCAGCTCCAGAGTGTCCCCGAGTGCCACCTCTCACCAACGGGAGTGCACCAAAAGTGACCCTCCGAGAGTGGGACCCCTGCCGAGTGACACAGGAGGGACTGGGGACAGTCGAGGAGTGGGAGACACCACGGAGTCATGAGAGAATAAGAGAGGGGGAGGATGAGAGAGGAGTGGGGAGCCACCAGTGAGGACGAAGGGGGCCCAGAGATGTGAGTGAGACTTGGAAAGGAGTGGAAGGGACCTTAGAGAAGGATGAGAGATTCAGAGAGGGGAAATCAGGAGAGGGTTGAAGGGAAGATTTTGGGGACCCAGACAGGGATGGTGGGACCTATGGACAATGGAGGGACATCACAGAGGGAGAGCTGCAAACAGGAGGGGGCTGAGGGACCCTGGTGAGAGATGCAGGGAACAGGAGAGGCGATGCAGGGACCCAGGGAGAGAGCTGGGAAAGCAGGAGAGCACGCAGAGGGTTGAGCAGGGATGGGAGAACTGTGGGGGCTCCCCGTGCCCATCCCCACACTCACTGCGCACCGTGACGCCGAGCCGGGAGCTGCTCTTCCGCACGGCCCCCCCCCTTGGAGCGCACCTCTCAGCTGTAATTCCCCGAGTGGGAGACCCCCACGACGGGCACCTGGAGCTGTGGGGACCCCTGCGGACCCCCCACCAACTGCCCATCCCGGTAGAAGTGGTACAGGAGGGGGGCTGGGGGTCGCAAGGGGCTGTGGGTGCTGAGGCAGCTGAGATTGAGGGGGGACCCTCCAGCAGCGGCACCGTGAAGAGCTCTGGGAAGGAGATGGGGGTGGGGACTGTGACTCTGAGTCCACTGAAAAGTCGCTGTGGGGGTGTCAGGATATTTGAATTCAAGCAGTGGGTGTGCTCACCATGCACTGTCACTGTCACCGGTGCTGACAGTGACATTCCTGAGGCCACCCACCCCCCGCAGCGGTAGCGGCCGCTGTTGTGTAGCTGCAGGGGGGACAGGGACAGCTCTGTGTCCCTGATGGAACCCTTGAACTCCTTCTCATTCTGATAAAATTGCACCCTGGTGACAGGGTTGTTCTGCTGGGCTCGGCAGCGCAGTGTCACCGTGTCCCTCTCCAGCAGTGCCCGTGCTGGCACCTGCAGCACCAGCCAGTCTGTGGGACAGGAGGGTCTCGTCACACTGAGGAGCCCGAGACGCGTCCAGAGTGGGTGCCCATGGCACCAGGGACGTCTGGGTGTAGTATTCACTGCACGGGAGGTTCCCAGGGACACCAGGAGCAGCCCTGTGGCACAGCTGTCCCCAGGTGGCTCCAACCACAGTGGGATGCACTGGGATGTCCCTGTTGCAACAGGAGGGCTGTGAGGCCACCCACACAGTGGAGCCCACCCAGATCTATCATGGAGCCATTCTGAGCGTTTGAGATCCCCCCTCACCATCTGACACCATCAGGGGACGGCTGGGCCCGCTGCCAGGTCTGTCACACATGTAGGTGCCACTCTCGGTGACAGTGAAGCTGTCCCTTCTCTCCTGCCGCAAGCACTGCTTGTCCTTGTACCAGGTGGTGGCACCGGCGGTCCCCGAGCCCTGGCACGTCAGTGTCACCCGGTCCCACAGCACCGCCGGCATCCAGGGGGGCTCCACCAGGAGCTGGGTGCTCTGGGCACCTGCGGGTGACAGGGGATACCAGCCTGCCAGGGCACCACAGGGCTGGGGACAGCAGAGCAGGGACATGGCATCCCCCGAGGACTCACCAGCGAGGCCGAGGATCTGTGCTGGAAGGGAGAAGGGACAGGGCTGGGTGGGGGTGGCTCTGCAGGGATAGTGTGACCGAGGGGGGGAGAGTGAGACTGTCACCAAAATGTCCCCATGGGAACACCCTTCTTTTAGGAATGTGCTCAAGTACAGTCCCCAATATGTCTGAAGAAGCTCCCAGGGGACATTTTTTTGTCACACGTCTGGGTAGAACGGACCCCTTGACAACAGGGACAACACAGCCACCCTGTGCCTGTTCAGGTCACTACCTGCCATTCCTACGGCCACATCCTCATGATG
Organism: Erithacus rubecula; assembly: GCF_903797595.1. Lineage (NCBI taxonomy): Eukaryota > Metazoa > Chordata > Aves > Passeriformes > Muscicapidae > Erithacus > Erithacus rubecula. The sequence goes on along the minus strand of NW_027636121.1, from coordinate 131,868 downwards.
CTTCCCCCATTTTCCCTGTCCCCACAACTGCCCCAGCCTTGTGGAGCCCAACCCCACAGTTCTTTCCCCTGTTCCTGTTCCCATATCCCTGCCCCCACATTCCCATCCCATTCCTGTCCCCTTGTCCCTGTTCTGAGTGTCACACAATGACCCTGGTGACACTGAGGGAGCTCCGGCTCTGTCCCCCACTGGCTCTGTTGGCCTTGGGGACCTCAGGTAACCTCGCAGCCCCCCTGTGCGCCCTCCCCACTGCTCTCTGCCTCCCCAGGGCCCATCCCCAGGGCGTCAGGCCTGTGCCCTGGTCACTCACCCTACAGGAGCAGCGCCACCTTCCCGGCCATCCCGGTGTCCCCGGCCATGGGCACTGGCTGTCACTCGCTGCTGGGGCCACCTGTCCCCTGGCTGGCGGCTCTTGGGATGAAGGGACAGGAAGCAAGGGCAGGTGTCTTCTCATTGTGTAGGTGGCTCTTGGTGAGGGTAGGGTGTGGACAGGATGGGGGCAGGGTGGGGACATTGTGGGACATGGGATGATGGTGGGACATGGTGGGACAGGATGTTGCCAGAATTTGAAGGCTGAGGTGTTGCAGGGAGCCAAGGATGGGTGTCCAGGGCCCTGGGGTGCAGGGATGGGGTCCCATGGGAATGGGGGTCACAAGGGTTAGGTGGATTAAAACTCAGTGAAGAAGGTCCCAGAACAACATGGCATCCAGGGATTTGTGATCATGGGATGGATCCCAGGAATGGGGGTGCCAGGGCAATGGGGGTCCTGGGGAAATCATGGGCCCCCAGAGAATGGGGGTCCCAAGGCCTGGAACTACCCAGATGGGGGTCCTTGGGAATGGAGATCCTGGAGAATGGCAGTGCTGGGATGGGGGTCCCAGGGAAGGGGGAACATAAAGAATGGAGTCCCCATGGTTGGGTTTCCAGGGGAATGGGGGTGCCAGGGATGGCAGTGTCTGGGCAGGCCAGGGGTCACAGCTCCTTCCCTTAGTGCCTCAGATTTTGTGGTGACCAAGGGCCCAACATTGGGGTGCTAATTTCCTGGGCAGGCATCACATGGGGATCCTGGGTATCTTCACTTCTGTGCTGTCCCCTGCCATTGACATTCTCCTCTCTCTATTCCTCTTTTTTCCCCTTTCACAATTTTGTGCCATGCCACCTTGCTCCCAGTTCCTGACTCAAAAATCCTGGAGAGCACCTTGGAAAAAACTGGTTGGGGTAGCCCGAGGAAAGGAGAAAAGGGGGTGGAGAGACTCCAGGGAGGGGTGGAGAGGCTGTGCGGGATGGGGGTGTGTGGCTGTGCTCACCCAATAGTTTCACTTTCTCTCTCCTGCAGCAGAAGGAATAGGCTGTTTGTGCTGAGTCACACGGGATGGGTTCTGTCCTGGGGGCACATCCAGGGGGTCCTGCCTGAGGGGATCCTGTCCTGGGGGTGACACATTCTGGATTTTGTCCCAGCGGTGACACATCCCAGTGGGGGAGATCCTGTCCTGGGGGATGGTGGTTCTGGTCAGGGTCCCTGGACACATTCCCTGAGCAAGTCCCTGTCCAGGGTAGGGCACATCCTGGAGACCCCTGTCCCGGGCAGGGGGGCCCTGCCAACCCCCTCTGTCCTCAGTGGGGCACTGTGACCTCTGTGACCTCTGGGGTGCCCCGACTCAGGGTGTGACCCACCCACTCTACACCCCCTCATTGGCTGGCCCCACCCATCTGGGAGCCTCAATCCCCGTTTGGGAACCCTCACAGGTGCAGCACCTCGGCCCCATTGCACAGCCCACCAAGATCATTCTGTGGGTGAAAATCCCCAGCAGGGCTGACTGGGGGTAACAGACATGGGCTGGTGTCAGTCAGGGAAGACACAGACACTCAAAAACACCCAAAACACAGCCCCATACTTAAAACCCCTGCAGGGCCTCAGTGCTGGCAACCAGGAGATGGATGAGACCCTCCCCATGAAACACTTGTGAAGCTCTTGGGGGGCTTCCCCCTCCCTGTGCTGCTTCAAATCAATCGCACACAAGGTTTCTGTCCTCAGGTGTGGGGACACTTTGGGTTTATTTCATTTGTAGAGAAATCCTGTTCCTGATTTTCCCAATCTCGCTCCTCCCCTGCAGGATCTGAGCTGGTAAGAGCAGCTGAGGAATGGAGCCCCAGGCTGCAAGGAGCTCCCAAACTCCTGCTCCTTGAATCCAGTGGCCATCCAAGTGTGGGCCCAGCCATGGCCCAGCCCCAGTGCCCAGGGATGGGCATTGGCCAGCCCTGCTCTGGCCAGCCCCAGGTGGCAGCCAGGACCTGAGGCTCCCCTGCCCCCTTGGCTTTGATTCTCGCAGCTTTCGAGCTGCTGCAAAGGTGAGAATTCTTTCTGTGGCCAAAAAAGGCTTGGCTGTGGTTTGCTCAGCCCTGCAAGAAGCACAAAAGCCAGTGTGAGCCCAAGCAGTGGCTCTGTGAGGCCCTTTGATGGTTTTCAGAGCAGGGCTGGCTGGAAACCCCCCCTGCAGGGGCAGCTGTGAGGGAACCAGTCCGGAAATGCAGCAATTGATCATTTGGTGCCTGTCCCCAAGGCACTGAGAGAGACCCAGAACTGCTGGAAATCCCACAAGGATCTGCTCAACAACCTGACCAGGACCTTCCTCCTTGAACAAAAAGTGCAGCCCTCTGAAACCTACCAGAAAGAATGATTGGGTTCTGAATGTGGACACCAGTAGAGAGGGAAAAATGTGGAAATATGGAGCAGGGGTTTCACACGTGGCTCTGGGGCACAGGGGTGTCCCAGCAGGAGCAGGGAGTTCCCAGGCAGGGGAATTCAGGGCAGGGTGCAGTGGATTTACCAGGGAATCAGAGCCTGAGGGACAAACGGGCATTTACACAGTTTGCAGTGGAACCAAATGTACCTGGCATTTCCCATCATAGGGCAAGGTCAACACAGGAATCACCTTAAGTTTGGGCACTCCCGAGGTGCCAGGGTCACACTGGGGACAGTGAGAAAGCTCAGGAACCCCAGGACAGAGGTGCCCAGGATGTGCCAACTCTGGGACAGGAATCCCCAAGGATGTGGCACCTCCAGAACGAGGAGGCCCCTGGGATAAGACCCAGGTGTCACCAGCCCAGAGGAGCCCTTTTCTCTCAGAGCAGAACCCCTCTGGATGTGTCCCCACAACAGAATCCACGTCCTGGCCTCAGTACAAACAGCCTCTTCCTTCTGCTGCAGGAAAGAGAAAGTGAAAATCTTGGGGGAGCACAGCCAGAGATCCTCATCCCCCACAGCGCCCCAACCACTACCTGCACACCCCAGTCCCCTTTTCCCCTTTCTGGGATGGCCCATCTCTTACCTGCTCAGGTGTTCCCTGGGATGTGTGAGCCAGGAAAAAGCCCAGGGGTGTGTGGGGCAGAGAGGCAGAACCTCTCAGGACAAGTCTGGGTGCCCCCCTGGCCATGAACACCCTGTGGGGGCTGTGCTGGGCACTGAGTCAGCCAAAATCTGAGACACCCTGTGAAGGAGTTGTGACCTGTGTGCCCACCCAGCCATTGCACATCCCTGTTTCCCCCGGGAACCAAATCATGATACCCCCGTTCTTTTGATCTCTCCTCCCCTCTCTTGGACAACAGTCCCAGCTCTCCCATTGCCCAGCACCACCATTGCCTTCATCCCATCCCAATGGCTGTTAGTTCCACCACAAACCCCTTCCTGAGGGTCCCTTTTTTCCCCTGACCCCCATGCCCTGGACACCCATCCCTGGCTCCCTGCAACACCTCAGACTCCAAATTCTGGCAAAACTCTGTCCCTACCATATTCCACCATCACCCTCACGTCTCACAAGATCCCTACCCTGCCCCCATCCTGTCCCCACCCTGCCCCCACCAAGAGCCACCTACACGTGAGGACAAGACGTGACCTCGTTTCCTGTCCCTTCATCCCAAGAGCCGCCAGCCAGGGGACGGGTGGCCCCAGCAGCGAGTGACAGCCAGTGCCCATGGCCAGGGACACCGGGATGGCCGGGAAGGTGACGCTGCTCCTGTGGGGTGAGTGCCCCGGGCACGGGCCTGACGCCCTGGGGATGGGCCCTGGTGAGGCAGAGAGCGGTGGGGAGGGGGCACAGGGAGGCTGTGGGGACCGCTGAGGTCCCCAAGGCCAGCAGAGCCAGGGCATGGGCATGTACTCCAGTGTGATCAGAGTCATGGGGTGGCCGTGGGACTGAAACAGAGGAACTGGGATGTGAGGATGGAAACAGGGGATCGGGGTGTGGAGACAAGGATGTGGCCAAAGGAACCTTGGGGTCGGGGCAGCTGTTTGGGACAGGGAGACAGGGATGCAGGTACAAGGGTCACATTCTGTGCAGATGGGGCATGGTGACAGGTGCCATGGGAATAGGATCACGGGCACAGGTCCATGGGGATGTGGCTGCGGGTACAGGTGCTTTAGGGCAGGGGGAGGTGACCTGTGCACACATGGGGCGTCCACAATGTCCCCGTGTCCTGCCTCAGCCCAGGGTTACTTCAGTGTTTCTGTCTTCAAAACCTCCATGCTACACCAGTGCTCCTGTGGGGACAGTTTGGGGACAGACACCACACCAGGTCCCCCAGGTGCTGCTGTCCCCATGGTGCCAGCCCTACCCAGCCCTGTCCCTTCTCTCTTCCAGCCCAGACCCTCAGCCTCGCTGGTGAGTCCTCGGGGGATGCCATGTCCCTGCCCCGCTGTCCCCAGCCCCGTGGTGGCCCTGACAGGCTGGTGTCCCCTGTCACCCGCAGGTGCCCAGAGCACCCAGCTCCTGGTGGAGCCCCCCTGGACGCCGGCGGTGCTGTGGGACCGGGTGACACTGACCTGCCAGGGCTCGGGGACCGCCGGTTCCACCACCTGGTACAAGGACAAGCAGCGCTGGTGGCAGGAGGGACCCGACAGCTTCACTGTCACCGAGAGTGGCACCTACCAGTGTGAAAGACCCAGCAGTGGGCTCAGCCCCCCCGTGATGGTATCACAAGGTGAGTGGGGATCTGAAATGCTCAGGGTGGCTCCCTGATAGGTCTGGTTGGGTTTCACTCGGTGAATGGATGCACATCCCTCGTGTGCTGAGAGCCTGTCCCCTGCACACAGGGACAGCTGTGTCACGGGGGTGCTCCTGCTGTCTCTGGGACCCTCCCATGCAGTGGATACTGCACCCAGATATCCCCGGTGCTGTTGCCACCCACTCTGGACCTGTCTCGGGCTCCTCAGTGTGACGCGACTCTCTGCTCCCACAGACTGGCTGGTGCTGCAGGTGCCAGCACGGGCGCTGCTGGAGGGGGACACGGTGACACTGCGCTGCCGGGGATGGCAGGACAATCCTGTCACCAGGGTGCGATTTTACAAGGACGACAAGGAGCTGAGGGGGTCCCTCAAAAACACAGAGCTGTCCCTGTTGCCCCTGGAGATGCACAACAGCGGGAGCTACCACTGTGGGGGCTTGGTGCGAGCAGGAGCAAAAGCGTCAGCACCGGTGACAGTGACAGTGCACGGTGAGCACCCCCACAACTGGAACCCCAATATCCTGACATCCCAAAGCCACTTATCAGTGTACTCAGAACCACCGTCCCCACCCCCATCTTCTTCCCAGAGCTCAAGCCTGTCTTGGTGCTGGAGGGTCCCCCCGAGCTTGCCGAGGGGTCCCCCCTCAATCTCAGCTGCCTCAGCACCCCCAGCCCCCTGCGGCCCCCAGCCCCCCTCCTGTACCGTTCTACCGAGATGGGCAGTTGGTGGGGGGCCCGCAGGGGTCCCCGCAGCTCCTGGTGCCCGCTGTGGGGGTCTCCCACTCAGGGAATTACAGCTGCGAGGTGCGCTCCAAGGGGGGGACCGTGCGGAAGAGCAGCTCCCGGCTCGGCGTCACGGTGCGCAGTGAGTGCAGGGATGGGCACGGGGAGCCCCCACAGCCCTCACAGGTCTCCCATTCCTGCTCAACCCTCTGCGTGCTGCCCTGCCTTCTCAGCTCTCTCTCTGGTTCCCCACATCATCCTTGCTGGTTCCTGCATCCTCCACCAGATCCCCACAGTTCTTCCTGGGTGTCCCTCTCCCTCTCTGATGTCCCTCCATTGTCCATGGCCCTTCCATCACTGTCTGGGTCCCCAAAATCTTTCCTGTGCATCCCTTCAACTTTCACCTTGTGTCCCCTCTCTGAATATCCCATCCTTCCCTGGGGTTCCTTCCTTCCCTTTCCAAGCGTCCACCCCACTTCACCCCTTTCTACCTCACTGAGATCCCCCCACCCCCTCTCTGATCCTCCCACTCTCTGAGTCTCTCACTCCCCCCTGCTGTTCCCCACTCTTCCCATGTCCCCAATCCCTCCTATGTCCCCCTGCAGGGGTTCCGCCCTCAGGGGTGTCCATGTCCGTGCAGCCCCCCGGGGCACGGGTGGCAGTTGGGGACCGCCTGGTGCTGAGCTGCACGGTGGCCATGGGGACAGGTCCCCTGTCCTTCTCCTGGCACCGGGGAGGCTTGGGGTCACCTCTAAGCAGAGGACCTGACCTGGAGCTGTGGAACCTTGGGGACAATGACAGCGGCCACTACCAGTGTCGGGTGAGCGATGGGGACAACGTGGCTGAGAGTGTCCCCCTGAATGTCACTGTCCTGGGTGAGTGGGGCCCCCAGACTGAAGGTGACACCACCCAAAGCATTCCCATCCCCGCCTCACCAGGTGCCAGCCCTGTCTCTGTCCCTGCAGTGCCCGTGGCCAATGCCACCATCACTCCCAGTCCCCCGGCACTCCAGGTGTGCCCAGGTGACCCTGTGACCCTGCGCTGCTCGGTGCAGGTGGGCTCAGCCCCTGTCACCTTCACCTGGCTGCACAACAGGCACGAGTTGGCCCGGGGTTCCCTCCTGGAGCTTGGGGCCGTCGATGTGGGACATTCGGGCACCTACCAGTGCGTGGCCACCAACCAGCTGGGACAGGACGGGCACCGCGTGTTCCGGGCACTCAGCCCAGAGCTGGCCCTGGAGGTGACACCACAGGGAACCACTGGACACCACTGGAACACAGGTGGGGTCACACGGGGTCATTGGGATTGCAGGAGCCCTGCAGTGACAGGTGACCCTGATGTGTCCCTTCTGTCCCCACCAGTAGCCGCAGGCCTTGGCGGGTCCCTCCTCTTCCTTGTCCTGCTTGTAGGTGGAGCTGTGGGTTGGCACCGATGGAACAACATGGGTGGGTGACAATGGGGACAATCGGGGGCCCTGGGGACAATGGGGGCCATGGAATTGTGGGACTGATGGGGCGGCACCCACAGCCAGTGGCTTAAGCACTCAGAGTCTTTCCCAAAATACTAAAGGGTTTGTAGGGGTGTTGGAGGCCTTACAGGGATTTTGTGGGTTCATACAATGGTCCTGGCTAGAATTTGGAGGTTGAGCCATTCTACCAGGCTTGACATTCTGGGGGCACAGAGCACTGGGGTGGTTCAGGGGTTCTGGGAGGCACCAGGGATGCTCAGGGGTCCTGGGGGAAATTGAGGGTGCAGTGGGGTTTCAGGATTCCTGAGAGGGGTCAGGGCCCTGGGGATCCCACAGTTACCTCTCCCCTCTTTCCTTTGCAGCTGATAAGAAGCAGCAGGAAAGGTGAGTGGGGGGCTCAAATCACACTCTGGCCTTTGACCCCAACCCCCAACACCTCCTGTTCCCTCCCACACATCCCCTTTATTCCCTCAGGGCACCCCCACAGCTCTTGGCCTTTCCAGAGGAGGGGGAGGTGCTGTACACCCACGTCATGTGCACTAAGCAGACAGGGGGTGAGTCTGGGCTGGGACACACGCAGAGGGACACGTCATCTATGAGTGTCCCCCTGCCTAGATGTCACAGTCAGTGTCTCTCACAGTGTCCCCCCGTGTCACCACACTCCAGGATCCCCAGGTGACCTACGCAGAGCTGCCAGCAACCCATGGGCGACCACAGGAATGCGGGGACATCTACGGGAATGTGCTGTGACACTTATGGCATGGCTGGCACTGGGGGAACTAGAGATCCCTGCCCCATGTGTTCCCTCCCCCTTGGTTCCCGTGGCTGCCCACTCCGCCCAGGATGCGGCCACGAATGAAAAGTCCCCATATGGGGTTGCCCAGAGCTTCCCATTCCAGTGCTCCCAGTTCCTCCAGGGTCTACCCATTCCTCCCCCATTGCCTTGGGGCACAGGATGTTTGTGCCTCTTATTGGACATAAAACACAGCATCTGAATTAACCCAGGAGAAATAGTGTTCTGTGTGTTTAGATCTGCAGGCTCAGCTTAGACCTAGGAGAGTCCTGGTCAGGCTGTTGAGCAGATTGTTGTCTTTGCAGCAGTTCTGGGGCTATCTCAGTGCCTTGGGGACAGGCATCAAATGATCAATTGCGGCATTTCCGGACTGGTTCCCTCACAGCTGCCCCTGCAGGGGGCTTTCCAGGCAGCCCTGCTCTGAAAACCATCAAAGGGCCTCACAGAGCCACTGCTTGGGTTCACACTGGCTTTTGTGCTTTTTTCAGGGCTGAGCAAACCACAGCCAGGCCTTTTTTGGCCACAGAAAGAATTCCCACCCTTGCAGGAGCTTGAAAGCTGTGAGAATCAAAGCCAAGGGGGCGGGACAGCCTCAGGTCCTGGCTGCCCCTGGGGCTGGCCTGAGCAGGGCTGGCCAATGCCCATCCCTGGGCAGTGGCCATGGTGAGAAGGTCCAGAAAACTTTCCTTGCATCCAAAGAAGCTTCTTGTAGACAGAGCTAGAGGCATCTGAGCCCCAAAATATTTCCAGTTCAGCCACAGTAGTGCAAAATCCCTCAGAGAGCCAGGAGAGCTGTGCTTTTGTGCACAGGGGTGGTTTTGCAGCCCAGGTGACCTTCATGAGCCCTGACCCTAATTACAACAGATCATCGAGGGCCTGCTCCTCCCCTTCATCCTCCCCCTTTCCATCCTCCACCTCCTTCTCCTCCCCCTGTGCCTGCTGTGTCAGGATCAGCAGTGGCCCAGGAAGAGCAGTGGCTCCAAACGTGCTCTGGAGCCCCTGAGGAGCCCTGGCAGTGTCAGCAAGGAGCACCTGCCTTCCTCAACATGCCAGGGGAATTCAACATTCCCAGAGCTGCTGTGCCAGGGCTGAAGGAGGAAAAGGCAGTGAGAGGATGCGGCTTTTCAGGAATTGTGGTGGAAAGGCACGAGAGGTGCTGCTGTGGGCCTGAGACCTGCCTGGGGTTGGATGGTGCCTTCCTTGCGTTGCCATCAGGGAGAGCGGTGGCGGGTGTTGTGCAGGGTGTGTGCCTGGGCCGGGACACTGCTCTGCTGCCAGCGGGCACCAGGATCCAAGCTGCTGCCTTCGTCTCTTCTTCCCGGGTGCTGCCGGTGCTGGTGCCGGGACCGATTGGTGCAAAGCGTGAGTTTGCCAAAGGAGCGATTTGGGCTCGTCCCTCCCACCCGAGGCCGCCATGGCCCCTGAGGGGTTGGAGCTGGCACCGGGGCGCCCCCTGCTGGGCGGGAGTGCTCCCTGCAGCGCCCCCTGCTGGGCGGGAGTGCTCCCTGCAGCGCCCCCTGCTGGCTGTGGCCATAATTGCACCAAAGATTAACTAACAGATCTGAGTTGAAATTTCTGTTCTTGTCTTGCTGTTTGTTGAATTGTGCTCTATAAATTTCCTAGCAATGAACTATTATTCTTTTTCTAACATTTTTTCCTGGGAATCCACATAATTTTCACATTTATATCAATTTGGTGGGACCACTCCTCTTTCCATTCCAGGAAGGTTCCTGCTTTCCTTGGCAGATGTTTCACTTCAAAACGAAGACAGTTTCCCACTCTTGGGTTCCAGCATGGATGAGGCAGACACTCCAATACAAGACAGAATAAGACACTTGGCCACCTCATGCTCTACCTTTTAAGCTTTTTGGCCACCATAGGCCACTCCCAAGGTGGGACTCCTAGTTACTTGGCCACGCAGGAGCTCGTTTTGGCAGAGTGCCCCATTGGCCCCAGTGTGCCATGGCTGACAGACTGACTGACACATGGGACCTTGTGTCATCAAAAGCAAGGCCTGACCTACCCTGCCCCACACAGGAGTTCCGAAATATTATGAGACATCCAACTTCTCCTTTCCCTAGCATCCCACCCTGAGCCATGGCTTGATCCCCACTGCCCTGGAAAAGTGGGAGGCTGAGGAATATCCCCAGGGGCTTTGTGACATTATCGTGTGGGGAACAAGGCACAGGAGGGGTTTGACACAGGACAGAAGGGAATCCAGTGCACAGGTTTTAGTGGGAGCCCAAAACTGGAGAATCCCATTCCTAAAACCTGAGAGCTGAACAAAGAAACACCATCTCTGCCAGCTGAACCAAAAAGCAGCATTTTGGTGCAACTAGGAGAGCAACGAGTCCTGTGTTTGCCGAGCACTGGGAGGAGAGATGAGGAGCTGTGGGTGTACTGGGAGTGCTGAGAGGGGCATTGCAGAGGCACTGGGAGTACAGGGACACTGGGAGAGAGAATGGGAAACATCTGGATGTACTGGGAGTAATGGAGAGGCACTGGGAGGGGAAATAGACAGGCCTTGGGGGTACTGGGAGCAGAGTAGGGAGGGAATGAGGAAGTGTCTGAGGGTTCTGGGAGCACTTGGATGTGGAATGGGGAGCCACTGGTGGTAGTGGGAGGGGGTTGGGGAAGCCTTTGGAATTTCAGGGGGAATGGGAAGCTCTGGGTGCCCTGTGCAGCCTCACATGTGACACCCCCACTGTGCCCATTAACCCGTGAATGTTGGGCACCAATGGGAGCAGTGGGGGGACACAAGTAGGTGGCTGCTCACGAGTGGGATGCTCAGTTTCCCAGTGCCCAGCCATGTCCCGAGTGTCACAGCACATTCCCGTAGATGTCCCCGCATTTCCGCAGTCGCCCATGGGTTGCTGGCAGCTCTGCGTAGGTCACCTGGGGATCCTGGAGTGTGGTGGCATGGGGGGACACTGCGAGAGACACTGGCTGTGGCATCTGGGCAGGGGGACACTCATGGGTGACGTGTCCCTCTGCGTGTGTCCCAGCCCGAACTCACCCCCCGTCTGCTTGGTGCTCACGACATGGGTGTACAGCAACTCCCTCTCCTCTGGAGGGGCCAGGGGCTCTGGGGGGGCCGTGAGGGAATAAAGGGGATGTGTGGGAGGGAATGGGAGGGCTTGGGGGTGGGGGTCAAAGGTCAGAGTGTGGTTTGAGCCCCCCACTCACCTTTCCTGCTGCTTCCTGGCAGCTGCAAAGGAAAGAGGGGAGGGGTAACTTTGGGGTCCCTTGGGCCCTGACCCCTCTCAGGAATCCTCAAATATCACTGCCTCCTCAATTTCCTCCAGGACCCCTGAGCATCCCTGGGGTCCTTCTGAACCCCTGAACACACCAGTGCTTTGGCCCCCCTGATCCACCAGAACCTCAAGCCTGAAAGGGAGGGGGACCCTCCAAATTCCTCACAGATATCTGAAAGAACCCTCAAAAATGCCTGCAAGGACCTCTAATAACAACCCAAATTCTTCAGGACCCTGAGCAAAAGTCCTGACAGTTCAGCATAGCCCAAGTCAGACACTGTAGGTGCTGCCCCATCACCCCCACATTTTGGTGGCCCCCCAGCTCCTCCTAGACCTCATTGCTCCATTGTCACCCACCCATGTTGTTCCACCTGTGCCAGCCCACAGCTCCACCCACAAGCAGGATGAGGAAGAGCAGGGACCCACCAAGTCCTGTGGCCATTGCTGGAGACAGAAGGGACACATCAGGGTCACCTGTCACTGCAGGGCTCCTGCAATCCCAATGACCCCGTGTGACCCCACCTGTGTTCCAGTGGTGTCCAGTGGTTCCCTGTGGTGTCACCTCCAGGGCCAACTCTGGGCTGAGTGCCCGGAACACACGGTGCCCGTCCTGTCCCAGCTGGTTGGTGGCCACGCACTGGTAGGTGCCCGAATGTCCCACATCGATGGCCCCAAGTTCCAGGAGGGAACCCCAGGCCACCTCATGCTCGTTGTGCAGCCAGGTGATGGTGACAGGGGCTGAGCCCACCTGCACTGAGCAGGACAGGGTCACGGGGTCACCTGGGCACACCTGGAGTGCTGGGGGACCAGGCGTGATGGTGGCATTTGCCACAGGTACTGTGGGGACACAGACAGGGCTGAGGCCGGGGGGAACGGCTGGCACCCACTGTGGGAGGATGAGCTCCTTCATATAGGACAGTGACACCACGGTGCTGAGGGTCATCCTGTGGTGTGGGAAGAGGTCATGTGATGGATGAGGGATGGGGGATGAGAATGGGGTGAGGGTGCGGTGAGTGTGGGATGAGGGATGCTGTGTCCAAGGGTAGGGACGGCCGTCACCTGTTGGTGTGGCAGGTGGAATGATGTGGGTGGGATGTGATGGGTGCCATGAGGCACATCAACGGGGGCATCACCCCAGTGCCAAGGGTCTCAGTCCCCTGGGAGGATAACACTCAGCAGGGTGAATGCCACCTGATGTGGAGTGGTAGATGTAACAGCTGGGGAGGGATTCCTGGATTGGATGTCCTGGGTGGGGACACCTGGAGCCAGACAGTCCCAGTTGCCCTGGTCTGTGACACCCAGTGATGGGGGCTGTGAGCTGGGCTGGGCTGCAGATGGTGTGGGGAGGTGAGATGGAATGGGAATGTTTGGAATTGGGGATGCTGTGAGTGGGGTCACCCCTAGTCCATCGGCTGGGCTCACCAAGGACAGTGACCTTCAGTGTGGGGCTCATGGCCACTCTGTCCTGGGTTCTGGTCAGGCAGTCATAGTGGCTGCTCTCATTGTCTCCAACGCACTGCAGCTCCAGGAGGGGGCCCGTGCCCAGTGGCTCCCCCAAGCCCTCTCTAGGATTCAGCAGTAGGACAGGGGACCTGTCCGCTTGGTCACCGTGCAGCTCAGCACATGGTGTCCCCCAGTGCCTCCTGTGCCCCGGGGAACTGCACTGACAAGGACACCTCTGAGAGTGGGACCCATGCAGTAGGGCACAGGAAATAGTGGGGACATGGGAGGAGTCGGGGACATCAGGGAGCAGTGAGGGATTCAGGGAGGGGGAGGATCAGAGAGGGGTGAGGAATAGTGACCGCGAGGAAGCCTGGAAAGTGCTGAAAGGACCCCTGGGAAGGATGGGAGATTCAGCGAGGGGACACATGGAGAGGGTTGAAAGGAACATCTTTGAGACCCAGACAGAGATGGTGCAACCGTGGACAACGCAGGGACCTCAGAGAGAGGGAGGTGCACCCAGAGAGATGTGAGGGGATCTGGGGGGGCTGTGGGGGCTCCCCGTGCCCATCCCCGCACTCACTGCGCACCATGACGCCAAGCTGGGCGCTGCTCTTCCACACAGCACCCCCTCGGAGTGCACCTCACAGCTGTAATTCCCCAAGTGGGAGACCCCCACGGCGGGCACCAGGAGCTGCGGGGACCCCTGCGGGCCCCCCACCAACTGCCCGTCCCGGTAGAAGCGGTACAGGAGGGGGGCTGGGGGCCGCAGGGGGCTGGGGGTGCTGAGGCAGCTGAGATTGAGGGGGGACCCCTTGGTGAGCTCGGGGGGACCCTTCCAGCACCGGCACCGTGAAGAGCTCTGGGAAGGAGATGGGGAGGACATGACTTGGAGTCCACTGTGAGGGGGCTGTGGGGTACTGAGATGTGAGGTGTGTGGGTGCTCACAGTGCACTGTCACCGGCGCTGACTCATCCCACAGTCACGTCCAGGAGTTCCTCTGGACCTCGCAGCGGTAGCGGCCACTGTGCCACAGCTGCAGGGGGGACAGGGACAGCTCAGTCCCACGGCCGTGCCACTACTGCGTCTGCCCCTCATCGTGTTTGAAGCGCACTATAGAGACCGACTCCTTCTCCCTGAGCCGGCAGTGCAGTGTCACCGTGTCCCCCTCCAGCAGCGCCCCCGCCGGCTCCTGCAGCACTGGAGAGGCTGTGGGACAGGAGGGTCTCGATGGCAACAGAAGGAACCAGGGGTCCCCCATTGCAGCAGGGTGATGTCGTCACACTGGGATGCACTGGTACAGGGGATGCTCCACTGATGCTCTGGGATGTCCCTGTGTGCAGGGTACAGGATCTGGTCACACGAGAGGTGTGATCCATAAAGCTGAGCTCACCCAGGGCTCTCGAGGAACCCTACAGGTGCCAGGGTTGGGGCACAAAGACCTCTCACCATTTACAATGTGCACGGTGGGGCTGAGCCCACTGCTGGGTCTGTAACACCAGTAGGTGCCACTCTCGGTGACAGTGACGTGGTTGAGCCCCTCCAATCCCAAGCGCCACCCGTTCTTGTACCAGGTGGTGGCACCAGCAGTCCCCGAGCCCTGGCAGGTCAGTGTCACCCGGTCCCACAGCACCGCCGGCGTCCAGAGGGGCTCCACCATGAGCTGGGTGCTCTGGGCACCTGCGGGTGACAGGTGACACCAGCCTGCCAGGGCTACCAAGGGACTGGGGACAGAGGGACAGGCACATGGCATTCCCCGAGGTCTGACCAGCAAGGCCGAGGGTCTGGGCTGGAAGGGAGAAGGGATAGGGCTGGATGGGGGCGGCACCATGGGGACAGTGCACTGGGAGCGGGGTGTGTTATCTGTCCCCTAAATGTCCCCTTTGGGACACCACTACTTGTGGGAAAGTGCTCAGGGATGGTCCTCAGCAAGTCTGGAGAGGCTCCCAGGGGACAGCTCTATTTTGCATTTCCACGCGACACGGCGGCCTTAGGGATGGGGACACAACAGCCACCCTGTGATGTCACAGGTCACCCCCTGCCAGCCCCACAGCCACATCCCCATGGTGCTTCTTTCCTTGTCCCTGTCCCCAGATCTGCCCCAGCTCCATGCAGCCAAATCCCACATCCCCGTCACCGAATTGCTGTCCACCATCCCTTTCTCCACATCTTTCTCCCACATCCCAGCTCCCCTGGTCCTGTCCTGAGAGCAGCTCCAAAACCCTGGTCAGACTGAGAGGCCCCTGCCTCTGTCCCCCACTACCTCTGTTGACCTTAGAAATCACAGGGGACCCCACAGCCCCCCTGTGCCCCCTCCCCACCACTCTCTGCCTCACCAGGGCCCATCCCCAGGGCGTCAGGCCCATGCCCAGGGCACTCACCCCACAGGAGCAGTGCCACCTTCCCGACCATCCCGGTGTCCCCGGCCATGGGCACTGGCTGTCACTCACTGCTGGGACCACCTGTCCCCTGGCTGGCGGCTCTTGGGATGAAGGGACAGGAAGCGAGGTCACATCTTGTCCTCATGTGTAGGTGGTCCTTGGTGGGGGCAGGGTGTAGACAGGATGGGGGCAGGGCAGGGACATTGTGGGACATGGGGTGATGGTGGGACAGGATGTTGCCGGAATTTGGAGGCTGAGTTGTTGCAGGGAGCCAGGGATGGGTGTTCCAGGGCCCTGGGGTGCCAGGGATGGGGTCCCATGGGAATGGGGGTCACCAGGGTTCGGTTGATTAAAACTCAGTGAAGAAAGTCCCAGAACAACATGGCATTCAGGGATTTGTGATCATGGGATGTATCCCAGGAATGGGGGTGCCAGGGGAATGGGGGTCCTGGGGAAATCATGGTTCCTAGGGAATGGGGGTCACAATGGCTGAAACTACCAGGATGAGGGTCTTGGAAATGGAGATCCTGGGGAATGGATGTGCTGGGATTGGGGTCCCAGGAAGGGGGAACATAAAGAATGGGGTACCTATAGTTGGATTCCCAGGGGAATGCGGGTACCATGGATGGGTAGTGGCTGGGCAGGCCCGGGTCACAGCTCCTTCCCTTAGTGCCCCAGATTTTGGGGTGACCAAGGGCCCAACACTGGGGTGCTAATTTCCTGGGCAGGCATCACATGGTGTCCTCGGTATTTTCGCTTCTGTGCCGTCCCCTGCCCTTGACTTTCTCCTCTCTCTACTTCACTGTTTTCCTCATTTTTCTCACTTTTGTGCCATGCTCACTCACTCCCAATTCCTGGCTCAGAAATCCTGGGAAGCACCTGGGCAGTGAATGGGCTGAGGGGACCCCAAGGAGGGAGAAAAAGGGGTAGGGGTTCTGCAGGGAGGGGTGGGGAGGCTGTGGGGGATGGGGGTGTCAGGCTGTGCCCCCCCAACACTTTCACTTTCTCTCTGTAGCAGAAGGAAGAGGTTGTTTGTGCTAAGAGTAACACGGGGTGAGTTCTGCCCTGGGGACACATCCAGGGAGTCCTGCCTGAGGGGATCCTGTTCTGGGGGTGACACGTTCTGGGTGGATTTTGTCCCAGTGATGACACATCCCAGTGGGGGAGATCCTGTCCTGGGGGATGGCGGTTCTGGGCAGGGTCCCTGGACATATTCCCTGAGGAATTCCCTGTCCAGGGTAGGGCACATTCTGGACACCCCTGTCCCAGGCTCTGGCCAGCCCTAGGTGGCAGCCAGGACCTTGGCTTTGATTCCTGCAGCTTTCAAGCTGCTGCAAAGGTGAGAATTCATTCTGTGGCCAAAACAGGCCTGCCTGTGGTTTGCTCAGCCCTGCAAGAAGCACAAAAGCCAGTGTGAGCCCAAGCAGTGCCTCTGTGAGGGCCTTTGATGGTTTTCAGAGCAGGACTGGATGGAAACCCCCTCTGCAGGGGCAGCTGTGAGGGAACCAGTCCGGAAATGCAGCAATTGATCATTTGGTGTCTGTCCCCAAGGCACTGAGAGAGACCCAGAACTGCTGCAAATCCCAAAGGATCTGCTCAACCACCTGAACAGGACCCTCGTCCTTCAACAAAACATGCAGCCCTCAGGAATCGTCCAGAAAGAATGTTTGGGTTCTGGATGTGGAAACCAGAAAAGAGAGAAAAACATGTGGAAATATGGAGCAGGGGCTGGACACATGGCCCTAGGGCACAGGGGTGTCCCAGCAGGAGCAAGGAGTGCCCAGGCAGGGGAATTCAGGGCAGGGTGCAATGCATTCACCAGAGAATCAGAGCCTGAGGCATTTCCAGAGATTGCTGTGGAACCAAATGTACCTGGGAATTCCCATCATCACGGCAAAGTCATCACAGGTGTCACCTTAAGTTTGGGCACCTCAGTGGTGCCAGGGCCCTACTGGGGACAGCAGAAATGCTCAGAGAGCCCCAGGACAGAGGTACCCAGGATGTGCCACCTCTGGGACAGGAATACCCAAGGACATGGCACCTCCAGAACGAGGAGCCCCCTGGGACAAGACCAAGGAACAAGACCCAGGTGTCACCAGCCCAGAGGAGTCCTTTTCCCTCAGGGCAGGACCCCTCTGGATATGGTCCCCAGGACAGAATACACATCCTGGCCTCAGCACAAACAGCCTCTTCCTTCTGCTGCAGGAAAGTGAAAGTGAAAAGCTTGGGGGGGCACAGACAGATAACCCTCATCCCCCACAGCCCCCCAACCACTGCCTGCATCCCCCAGCCCCCTTCTCCCACTCCTGGGATCCCACACCTGTTACCTGCTCAGGTTCTCCCTGGGATGGCTGAGCCAGGAAATGGGGAGACGGGAAAAAGCTCAGGGGTGTGTGGGGCAGAGAGCCAGAACCTCCCTGGACAAGCCTGGGGTGTTCCCCTGGCCATGATCACCCTGTGAGGGCAGTGCTGGGCTCTGAGTCAGCCCAAAATCTGAGACACCCTGTGAAGGAGCTGTGACCCCTGTGCCACCCAGCCACTAATCCTCCCTGCAATCCCCTGGGAACCAAACCATGATACCCCTGTTCTCTTGGTCTCTCCTCCCCTCTCTTGGACCCTAATCCCAGCTCTCCATTTTCCAGCACCACCATTGCCTTGATCCCATGCCAATGGCTGCTTGTTCCCCCACAACTCCCATTCCTGAGGGTCCCTTTTTCCCCCTGACCCCCATGTCATGACACCCATCCTTGGCTCCCTGCAGCACCTCTGCCTTAAAATTCTGGCAAAACTCTGTCCCCACCATGTCCCACCATCACTCCCATGTCTCACAAAGTCCCCACCCTGCCCCCATCCTGTCCCCACCCTGCCCCCACCAAGGGCCACCTACACATGAGGATGAGAAGTGACCTCGCTTCCTGTCCCTTCATCCCAAGAGCCGCCAGCCAGGGGACAGGTGGCCCCAGCAGCGAGTGACAGCCAGCTCCCATGGCCGGACACACCAGGATGGCCGGGAAGGTGGCACTGCTCCTGTGGGGTGAGTGCCCCAGGCACGGGCCTGACGCCCTGGGGATGGGCCCTGGTGAGGCAGAGAGCGGTGGGGAGGGGGCACAGGGGGGCTGTGGGGTCGCCTGAGGTCTCCAAGGCCAGCAAAGCCAGGGCATGGGCATGGACCCCAGTATGACCAGAGTCGTGGGGTGGCTGTGGGAACAGGAACAGGGGAACTGGGATGTGGGGTTGGGAACGGGGGATTGGGGTGTGGGGACAAGGATGTGGCCAAAGGAACCTTGGGTTTGGGGTGGCTGTAGGGACAGGGACAGGGAGAAAGGGATGCAGGGGCAGGGACAAGGGCCACATCCCATGTAGATAGGTGAAAAGGGCAAGTTGAGAGGTGCCATGGGAATGGGATCACAGGCACAGGGCCATGGGAATGAGGCTGTGGGGACAGGTGCTGTAGGGCTGGGGGAGGTGACCTGTGCAGACATGGGGTGTCAACAATGTCCCCATGTCCTGCCTCAGCCCAGGGTGACTGAAGTGTTTCTGTCCTCAAAACCCCTGTGCCACACCACTGTTCCCATGGGGACAGTTCCAGGACAGACAGCACCCCAGGTCCCCCAGATACTTCTGTCCCTGCAGGGCCACCGCACCCAGCCCTGTCCCTTCTCCCTTCCAGCCCAGATCCTCGGCCTCACTGGTGAGTCCTTGGAGAATACCATGTCCCAGCCCTGCTGTCCCCAGCCCTATTGTGGCCCTGGCAGGCTGGTGTCCCCTGTCACCTACAGGTGCCCAGAGCACCCAGCTCCTGGTGGAGCCCCCATGGACGCCACTGGTGCTGTGGGACCGGGGGACACTGACCTGCCAGGGCTCGGGGACAGCCGGTGCCACCACCTGGTACAAGGACGGGCAGCGCTGGGGGCAGGAGGGACACGACAGTTTCACTGTCACTGAGAGTGGCAGCTACCAGTGTCAAAGACCTGGCAGTGGACTCAGTCCCCCCGTGATGGTGTCAAACGGTGAGGGGGGATCTGAAATGCTCAGGGTGGCTCCCTGATAGGTCTGGGTGGGCTCCACTCCATGAATGGACGCACATCCCTCTTGTGCCGAGAGCCTGTCCCTTGCACGCAGAGACATCTGTGTCACAGGGCTGCTCCTGGTGGCCCTGGGACCCACCCGTGCAGTGGACACTGGACCCAGATGTCCCCAGTGCCATGGGCACCCACTTTGGACGTCTCGGGCTCCTCAGTGTGACGGGACCCTCCTGTCCCGCAGACTGGCTTGTGCTGCAGGTGCCAGCATGGGCACTGCTGGAGGGGGACACGGTGACACTGCGCTGCCGGGGCTGGCCGGACAGTCCTGTCACCAGGGTGCTATTTTACAAGGACGACAAGGAGCTGGGGGGGTCCCTCAGTGACACAGAGCTGTCCCTGTGGCACCCGGACCTGTCCCACAGTGGCCGCTACCGCTGCGGGGGCTTGGTGCAAACAGGAGCAAAAGTGTCAGCACCGGTGACAGTGACAGTGCACGGTGAGCACCCCCACGGCTGGAACCCCAATATCCTGACACCCCCAAAGCCACTTCTCAGTGGACTCAGAGTCACAGTCCTCACCCCCATCTCATTCCCAGAGCTCTTCACGGTGCCAGTGCTGGAGGGTCCCCCTGAGCTCCCTGAGGGGTCCCCCCTCAATCTCAGCTGCCTCAGCACCCCCAGCCCCCTGCCGCCCCCAGCCGCCTTCCTTTACCGCTTCTACCAGGATGGGCAGTTGGTGGGGGGCCCGCAGGTGTCTCCGCAGCTCCTGGTGCCCGCCGTGGGGGTCTCCCACTCGGGGAATTACAGCTGCGAGGTGCACTCCGAGGAGGGGGCCGTGCGGAAGAGCAGCGCCCGGCTTGGCGTCACGGTGCGCAGTGAGTGCGGGGATGGGCACGGGGAGCCCCCACAGCCCCCAAAGCTCTCCCATCCTTGCTGCGTGTTGCTCTGCAATTCCAGCTCTCTCTCTGGGCCCCCACATCATGCTCGCTGGTTCCTGCATCCTCCACCAGGTCTCTACAGTTCTTCCTGGGTGTCCTTCTCCCTCTCTGATGTCCCTCGATTGTCCATGGCCCTGTCATCCGTGTCTGGGTCCCTAAAATCATTCCCGTGCTTCCCTTCAACCCTCTCCTTGTGCCCCCTCTCTGAATGTCCTATCTTTCCCTGAGGTTCCTTCCTTCCCTTTCCTATCGTTGGCCCCACTTCACCCCTTTCTACCTCACTGAGATCCCCCCATCCCCTCTCTGATTCTCCCCCTCCCTGAGTCCCTCACTCCTCCCCACTGTTAACCACTTGTCCCATGTCCCCAACCCCTCCTGTGTCCCCCTGCAGGGGTCCCACCCTCAGGGGTGTCCAGGTCTGTGCAGCCCCCGGGGGGACAGGTGGCACTTGGGGATCGCCTGGTGCTGAGCTGCACGGTGGCCATGGGGACAGGTCCCCTGTCCTTCTCCTGGCACCGGGGAGGCTCGGGGTCACCTCTCAGCACAGGACCCGACCTGGAGCTGTGGCATGTTGGGGAAAATGACAGCGGCCACTACCAGTGTCGGGTCAGTGACGGGGACAACGTGGCTGAGAGTGACCCCCTGAAGGTCTCTGTCCTGGGTGAGTGGGGCGCCTAGACAGAGGTGACACCACCCACAGAATTCCCATCCCTGCCTCACCTGGTGCCAGCCCTCTCTGTGTCCCCGCAGTGCCCGTGGCCAATGCCACCATCACCCCTGTTCCCCCGGCACTCCAGGTGTGCCCAGGTGACCCCGTGACACTGCGCTGCTCGGTACAGGTTTGCTCAGCCCCTGTCACCTTCACCTGGCTGCACAACAGACATGAGGTGGCCTGGGGTCCCCTCCTGGAACTTGGGGCCATCGATGTGGGACATTCGGGCACCTACCAGTGCGTGGCCACCAACCAGCTGGGACAGGACGGGCACCGCGTGTTCCGGGCACTCAGCCCAGAGCTGGCCCTGGAGGTGACACCACAGGGAACCACTGGACACCACTGGAACACAGGTGGGGTCACACGGGGTCATTGGGATTGCAGGAGCCCTGCAGTGACAGGTGACCCTTATGTGTCCCTTCTGTCTCCAGCAGTGGCCGCAGGCCTTGGTGGGTCCCTCCTCTTCCTGCTCCTGCTCGTGGGTGGAGCTGTGGGCTGGCACCAGTGGAACAACATGGGTGAGTGACAATGGGGACATTGGGGGCCCTGGGGAGCTGGGGGCCAGGGAAATGTCAGGGTGATGGGGTGGCACCCACAGCCTGTGACTTAAGCACTCAGAGTCTTTCCCAGGGTACTAAAGGGTTTGTGGGGTGTTGGAAGGCGTTACAGGGATTTTGTCAGTTCTTGCAGTGCTCCTGGGTAGGATTTGGAGGTTGAGTCTTTCTACCAGACTTGAGATTCTGTGGGCACAAAGCACTGGGGTCATTCAGGGGTTCTGTGAGGCACCAGGGATGCTCACGGGTCCTGGAGAAACTGAGGGTGCAGTGGGGTTTGAGGATTCCTGAGAGGGGTCAGGGCCCTGGGGACTCCATAGTTACCCCTCCCCTCTTTCCATTGCAGCTGCCAGGAAGCAGCAGGAAAGGTGAGTGGGGGGCTCAAACCACACTATGGCCTTTGATCCCAAACCCCAAGCCCTACCATTCTCTCTCACACATCCCCTTTATTCCCTCAGGGCCCTCCCAGAGCCCCCGGCCCCCCCAGAGGACGGGGAGGTGCTGTACATCCACGTCGTGAGCACCAAGCAGACGGGGGATGAGTCTGGGCTGGGACACACGCAGAGGGACACGTCATCTATGAGTGTCCCCCTGCCCAGATGCCACAGTCAGTGTCTCTCGCAGTGTACCCCCGTGCCACCACACTCCAGGATCCCCAGGTGACCTACGCAGAGCTGCCAGCAACCCATGGGCGACCACGCGAATGCGGGGACATCTACGGAAATGTGCTGTGACACTCGGGGCATGGCTGGCACTGGGGGAACTAGAGATCCCTGCCCCATGTGTTCCCTCCCCCTCGCTTCCCATGGCTGCCCACTCTGCCCAGGAGGTGGCCAGGAATGAAGAGTCCCCATGTGGGGCTGCCCAGAGCTTCCCATTCCAGTGCTCCCAGTTCCTCCAGGGGCTACCCATTCCTCCCCCATTGCCAGGGGGCACAGGATCCTTCTGCCTCTTCTTGGACATAAAACACAGCTTTTGGATTAACCCGGGAGAAATAGTTTCTGTGTGTTCAGCTCTGCCTACTCCGCTTAGCCCTAGGAGTGTCCAGTTCAGATTGTTGAGCAGATCCTTGTGGGGTTTACAGCAGTTCTGGGGCTCTCTCAGTTCCTTGGGGACAGGCACCAAATGATCAATTGCTGCATTTCCAGACTGGTTCCCTCACAGCTGCCCCTGCAGGGGGGGGTTCCAGCCAGCCCTGCTGTGAAAACCATCAAAGGCTCTCACAGAGCCACTGCTTGGGCTCACACTGGCTTTTGTGCTTCTTGCAGGGCTGAGCAAACCATAACCAGGCCTTTTTTGGCCACAGAAAGCATTCTCACCTTTGCAGCAGCTTGAAAGCTGCAAGAATCAAAGCCAAGTATTGGGGGGAGCCTCAGGTCCTGGCTGCCACCTGGGGCTGGCCTGAGCAGGGCTGGCCAATGCCCATCCCTGGGCAGTGGCCATGGTGAGAAACTCCAGAAAACTTTCCTGGCATCCAAGAAACCTTCTTGTGGGCAGAGCCGGAGGCATCTGAGCCCCAAAATATTTCCAGTACAGCCACAGTAGTGCAAAATTCCTCAGAGAGCCAGCAGAGCTGTGCTTTTGTGCACAGGGGTGGTTTAGCAGCATGGCTGACCTTCAGGAAACCTGACCCTAATTGCAACAGCTCATCGAGGCCTGCTCCTCCCCTTCATCCTCCCCCTTTCCATTCCCCACCTCCTCCTGCTCCCCCTGTGGCAGCTGTGTTGGGACCAGCAGTGGCCCAGGAAGAGCAGCAGCTCCAAACATGCTGTGGAGCCCCTGAGGAGCCCTGGCAGTGTCAGCAAGGATCACCTGCTTTCCTCAACATGCCAGGGGAATTCAGCATTCCCAGAGCTGCTGTGCCAGGGCTGAAGGAGGAAAAGGCAGTGAGAGGCTGAGGGTTTTTAGGAATTGTGCTGGAAAGGCACAAGAGGTTCTGTTGTGGGCCTGAGACCTGCCTGGGGTTGGGTGCTGCCTTCCTTGCGTTGCCATCAGGGAGAGCGGTGGCGGGTGTTGCGCAGGGTGTGTGCCTGGGCCGGGACACTGCTCCGCTGCCAGCGGGCACCAGGATCCAAGCTGCTGCCTTCGTCTCTTCTGCCCGGGAGCTGCCGGTGCTGGTGCCGGGACCGATTGGTGCAAAGCGTGAGTTTGCCAAAGGAGCGATTTGGGCTCGTCCCTCCCACCCGAGGCCGCCATGGCCCCTGAGGGGTTGGAGCTGGCACCGGGGCGCCCCCTGCTGGGCGGGAGTGCTCCCTGCAGCGCCCCCTGCTGGGCGGGAGTGCTCCCTGCAGCGCCCCCTGCTGGCTGTGGCCATAACTTGCCCAAAGATTAACCAACAGCCCTGAGTGGTTTGGAAATTTCTGGTCTTGCATTGCTGTTTGTTCTGTTCTGCTCTATAAATGTTCTAGTAATGAACTGTTATTCCCTTTTCTTACATTTTTAAATGGTAGCCCCATAATTTTCACAGCTATTCCTATTTGGAGGGAAATGCCTTCTTTCCACTGCAGGAATGTTCCTGCTTCCCTTGGAAACCACAACACTTCCCAACTCCTGGGTTCCAGCATGGATGGGGCAGACACTCCAAGAGAAAACAGGGTCGGACACTTGGCTGACTCTTTCTCTGCCTTTTAAGCCCTTCGGTCATGAAGGGCCAATCCCAAGGTGGGATTCCTGGTCCCTTGGCCACTCAGGAGCTGGGTTTGGCTGAGCGTCACACTGTCCCCAGTGTGCCATGGCTGACAGATTGATCAACGCACGGGGCCCTGTGTCACCAAAACAATGACTGACCCAGCTCTGGCACACACATGTGATCCAAAATGTCTCAAGACATTCAACTTTTCCTGTCCCTGACACCCCATCCAGTGTTATGGACTGATCCTGACAGCCCTGGAAAACGGGGAGGCTCCGGAACCCTCCAGAGACTTTGTGACTTCATGGTGTGGGGAACATGGCATAGGAAGAGTTTGAGACAGGGGAGAAGGGAATCCAGGGCACTGGTTTGTAGTGGCAGCCCACCATTGAAGAATCCCATTCCTAATGCCGGACAGAGCTAAACAAAGAAACACCATCTCAGCCAGTTGAACCAAAAAGCTGCATTTTGATACCAATAAGAGGGCAACGAGTGTTCCCCTGGTACTGGGAAGAGAAATGAAGAGCCATGGGTGTAATGGGAGTGCTGAGAGGGGCATTACAGAGGCACTGGGAGTGCAGGGGCACTTGGAGAGAGCATGGGAACCATCTGGATGTACTGGGAGCAATGGAGAGGCACTTGAAGGGGAAATAGGGAGCCCTTGGGGATACTGGGAGCACTTGGATGTGGCATGGGGGCCACTGCTTATTGTGGGAGGGGGATGGGGAAGCCCTTGGTGGTTCAGGGGGCATGGGGAGCTCTGGGGGCCCTGTGCAGCCTCACATTTGATCCCTTACCTGTGCCCACCTACCTGTGCATGTTGGGAACACACTGTAGTAGTGGGGGAGACACACATGTTTGGCTGCCCATGAGAAGAGTCCCCTAATGCCCCCAGTGCCCCCACAACCCTCAGTGTCCCCAGGGATCCCCCAGTGCCCAGCCATGCCCCAAGTGTCACAGCACATTCCCGTAGATGTCCCCGCATTTCCGCGGTCACCCATGGGTTGCTGGCAGCTCTGCGTAGGTCACCTGGGGATCCTGGAGTGTGGTGGCATGGGGGGACACTGCGAGAGACACTGGCTGTGGCATCTGGGCAGGGGGACACTCATGGCTGACATGTCCCTCTGCGTGTGTCCCAGCCTGGACTCACTCCCCATGTGCTTGGTGCTCACGACATGGGTGTACAGCACCTCCCCCTCCTCTGGGGGGGCCAGGGGCTCTGGGGGGGCCGTGAGGGAATAAAGGGGATGTGTGGGAGGGAATGGGAAGTCTTGGGAGTTGGGCTCAAAGGAGGGATTGTGATTTGAGCCCCCCACTGACCTTCCTTTCTGCTTCTTGTCAGCTGCAAAGGAAAGAGGGGAGGGGTAACTGTGGGGTCCTCAGGGCCCTGACCCCTCTCAGGAATCCTCAAACCCTTTCTAGCTTCAATTTTCCCCAGGACCCCTGAGTATCACTGGGGGCCCCCAGAACCCCAGAACCATGCCAGTGCTCTGCACCCCTGAACCTTCAGAATCTCACACCTGGCAGGGAGGGGGACCCACCAAATTCCCCCCAGGTCACTGAAAGAATTCCCAGAATCCATGCAAAGCCCACCAGCACCACCTCACATCTTTTAGGACCCTGAGCAAAAGTCCTGAGCTCTGAGTGCTGCCCAAGTTAGGGGCTATGAATGCTGCCTCATCACCCCAATATTTCAGTGGCCCCTCAGCTCTCCAGGGCATTTATTGCCTCCACTGTCACCCTCCGTTGTCCCACTTTGGTGGGAGGGACACACCATAGCCTGCAGCCACTGCTGGGGACAGAAGGGACACGTCACGTTCACACGTAACCCTGGGGCTCCTGAACACCTTGGTGACCCCGTGTGACCCCACCTGTGTTCCAGTGGTGTCCAGTGGTTCCCTGTGGTGTCACCTCCAGGGCCAGCTCTGGGCTGAGTGCCTGGAACACGCGGTGCCCGTCCTGTCCCAGCTGGTTGGTGGCCACGCACTGGTAGGTGCCCAAATGTCCCACATCGATGGCCCCAAGCTCCAGGAGGGAACCCCAGGCCACCTCGTGTCTGTTGTGCAGCCAGGTGAAGGTGACAGGGGCTGAGCCCACCTGCACTGAGCAGTGCAGGGTCATGGGGTCACCTGGGCACACCTGGAGTGCCGGGGAACTGGGGGTGATGGTGGCATTGGCCACAGGCACTGCAGGGACACAGACAGGATTGTCACCTGGCAGGGGTCTGGCTCACCCAAGACAGTGACATTCAGGGGGACAATCTCGGCTGTGCTGTCCCTGTTCCTGACCCGGCACTGCTAGTGGCCACTGTCATTGTCCTCAATGTGCTACAGCTCCAGGTTGGGGCCGATGCCCAGCGGTACCCCAGACCCTCCTTGGTGCCAGGAGAAGGACAGGGTACCTGTCCCCATGGCCACTGTGTAGCTCAACACCAGGCAGTCCCCAAATGCCACCTGTGCCTCAGGGGGCTTCACCGAAAGGGACACCCCCAAGGGCAGGACCCTTGCAGGGGGGAAACAGGAGGGACTTGTGACATGAAAAGAGTGGGGGACACCAGGGAGGAGTGAGGGACTCAGGGAGGCGGAGATCAGAGAAGTGTGGGGGATCCCAATGAGGAGGAAGGGGGCACATATAGTGGGAAGGAGTCTTGGAATGGAATGGAAGGGATCCACAGAAGAATGCAGGGTTAAGTGAGGGGACACATGGAGAGGTTTGAAGGGAACCACAGGGAAGATTTTGGGGACCCAGACAAGGGTGGTGGGATCTGTGTGCAATGGAGTGACCTCAGACCAGCAGAGATGCACTCAGGGAGGGCTGTGAAGATCTGGTAAGGGATGCAGGAAGCAGCGAGCATGATGGAAGGACCCAGGGAGAGAGCTGGGAAGGGAGAGCGACACGCAGAGGGTTGAGCAGGGGTGGGAGAGCTGAGGGGGCTGTGGAGGCTCCCCGCGCCCATCCCCGCACTCACTGGGCACCGTGACGCCGAGCCGGGCGCTGCTCTTCCACACGGCCCCCCCTCGGAGCGCACCTCGCAGCTGTAATTCCCCGAGTGGGAGACCCCCATGGCGGGCACCAAGAGCTGCGGGGACCCCTGCGGGCCCCCTACCAACTGCCCGTCCTGGTAGAAGCGGTACAGGAGGGGGCTGGGGGCCGCAGGGGGCTGGGGGTGCTGAGGCAGCTGAGATTGAGGCGGGACCCCTCGGGGAGCTCAGGGGGGACTCTCCAGCACCAGGACAGGCATGAGCTCTGGGAAGGAGATGGGGGTGAAGACTGTGACTCTGAGTCCACTGAGAAGTGGCTTTGAAGGTGGCAGGATATTCGAATTCAAGCAGTGGGCGTGCTCACCGTGCACTGTCACTGTGACCAGTGCTGACTGTGACATTCCTGAGGTCACCCAGCCCCTGCAGTAGTAGTGGCCACTGTCGTGCAGCTGCAGTGGGGACAGGGACAGCTCGGTGCCCCCAAAGGACCGCTCCTAAACCTTCTTGTCCTTGTAAAATCGCACCCTGGTGACAGGGCTGTCATTCCTCAGTCCCCGGCAGCGCAGTGTCCCCGTGTCCCCCTCCAGCAGTGCCCGTGCTGGCACCTGCAGCACCAGCGGCTCTGTGGGGCAGGAGGGTCTCGTCACACTGAGGAGCCTGAGACAGGTGCAGAGTTGGTTCCCATGGCACCGGGGAGATCTGGCTGGAGTGTCCACTGTGCAGGATGATCCCTGGGAAACCAGGACCAGCCCCGTGGAACAGCAGTCACCATGGCTATCCCACCACACTGGGATCTACTGGGATGTTGCTGTGCGCAGGTGACAGACTCTCACCACACAAGTGATGCGAGGCCACCCAAAGAGTGGAACCCACGCAGACCTACCAGGGAGCCACCCTGAGCATTTCAGTTTCCCCTCACCATCTGACACCATCACGGGTGGGCTGAACCCGCTCCCAGGTCTCTGACACTGATAGGAGCCACTCTCAGTGGCAATGAAGCTGTCAGATCTCTCCTGCCCCCAGCACTGCCCACCCTTGTACCAGGTTATGACACCGGCTGTCCCTGAGCCCTGGCAGGTCAGTCACCCGGTCCCACAGCACCTCTGGCATCCATGGGGGCTCCACCAGGAGCTGGGTGCTCTGGGCACCTGTGGGTGACAGGGGACACCAGCCTGCCAGAGCCACCATGGGACTGGGGACAGCATGGCAACGACATGACATCCCTCACCAGTGAGGCCGAGGGTCTGGGCTGGAAGGGAAAAGGGACAGGGCTGGGTGGGATGGCCCTACAGGGACAGCAGCATCTGGGGGATCTGGTGTGGTGTCTGTCCCTAAACTGTCCTCACAGGAACACTAGTGTAGCATGGAAGTTTTTAGTACAGGGACACCTCGGTCACCATAGGCTGAGGCAGGACATGGGGACACTGTGGACACCCCATGTGTGCACAGGTCACCTCCCCCAGCCCTACAGCACATCTTCCCACGGCCACATCCCCATGGCCCTGTGCCCGTGATCCCATTCCCATGGCACCTGTCCCCATGTCACATCTGCATGGAATGTGGCTCTTGTCCCTGTCCCTGCATCCCTGTCTCTCTGTCCCTGTCCCCAGAGCTGCCCCAGCCCCAAGGTCTCTTTTGCCACATCCTTGTCCCCACATCTCTATCCCCCTGTTCCCGATGCCACATCCCAGTTCCCCTGTTCCTGTTCCCTGTTCCTGTTCCCCACTTCCCATCCCATGGCACCTCACCACTCTGGTTACACTGGAGTACATGCCCATGCCCTGGCTCTGCTGCCCTTGGGGTCCTCAGGGGACCCCACAGCCCCCTGTGCCCCCTCCCCACCGCTCTCTGCCTCACCAGGGCCCATCCCCAGGGAATCAGGCCCGTGCCCGGGGCACTCACCCCACAGGAGCAATGCCACCTTCCTGGCCATTCCAGTGTCCCCAGCCATGGGCACTGGCTGTCACTCGCTGCTGGGGCCACCTGTCCCTTGGCTGGTGGCTCTTGGGATGAAGGGACAGGTAGTGAGGTCACATCTCGTCCTCATGTGTAGGTGGCCCTTGGTGAGGGCAGGGTGTGGACCTTGTGGGACATGGGGGTGATAGTGGGACATGGTGGGGACATTATGTTGCCAGAATATGGAGGTTGAGGTGTTACAGAGAGCCAAGGATGGGTGTCATGGCATGTGGGTCCCAGGTTTGGGGGTGCAGGGAGGAAAAGGGACCCTCGGGAATAGGGGTCTCAGGGAAGAAGCAGCCCATGGCATGGGATCAAGGCCATGGTGGTGCTGGGCAATGGGAGTGCATGGGGGATGGTCCCCAGGGAGAAGAGACCAATGGAATTGGGATGCCAGGGTTGGGTTTCCAAGGGAATGGGAGTTCCAGATGTGGATTCCAAAGGGAATGGGTGTACCAGGGATGGGCAGTGGCTGGGTGGGCGCACGGGTCACAGCTCCTCCACAGGATCTCTCACATTTTGGGCTGGCTCAGATCCCAGCACAGCCCTTACATTGTGCTCATGGCCAGAGGGGCACTCCAGGCTTTTCCTGGGAGGTTCTGGCTCTCTGCCCTACACACCCCTGGGCTTTTTCCCATCCCACTATTTCCTTGTTCAGCCGTCCCAGGGAACACCTGAGCGGGTAACAGGTGGGCGACCCACAAAGGGGAAAATGTGGCTGGGGAGTGGTTGGGGTGCTGTGGGGGATGGGGCTCTCTGGCTCTCTGGCTTTACACCCCCAAGATTTTCACTTACTCTTTCTTGCAGCAGAAAGAAGAGGCAGTTAATGTTGAGGCCTGGATGTGGATTCTGTCCTGGGGGGCACATGCAGAGGGTCCTGCACTAAGGAAAAAGGGCTCCTCTGGGGTGGTAATTCCTGGGTCTTCCCAGGAGGGTCCTTGTCCTGGGGGTGCCACATCCATGGGGATTCCTGTTTCAGATTTGGCACCTGTGTCCTGGGGGGCCCTGAGCATTCCCACTGTTCTTAGTAGGGCCCTGGCACCTCTGGGGTGTCCAAACTTACGGGGATGCCTGTTACGACCTTGCCCCGGAAATGGGAAATTCCAGGTACATTTGCTTGAATTCTCTACTTCCCAAATGGTTGAGACAAAATTATACATCCATAGAATAAAGGAAAAAACCTTTTCCCTCAGCATTTTTTCCCACTAAAAAATGAACTCAGCAAAATTCAATCTGAAAGGCATAAAATGGTCTGATTTATAGAAGGCTTTAAATCGTTGTTCTCCCAACAAATCACTTACAATACAAACAAAAACAAATCACAAAGAAAAGAGATATTTTGGTTCCATTTAGGAGCTCACTAGTGCATCCCACAGTAGCGTTTGCTTGTGGATAACACAGAGTGTGGAATCTCCCTGAGTTTCCAAAACATTCATGGTGAAATACATGGGCCGGGTGACCTGCTGCTCTCTAAGACCTTTATTTGGGGTCAGCTCTGGGTGGGGAACCCCAAGGGCTGCACACACTGCTGCTGTTCCCAAAAGGCGACATGGAGGAGCAGGAATAGCGCAGCTGTGTCTTGAAAGGCTCACAGGCAGAGCTGGGTCTTTCATCCTCACAGGGCCCTAGGAAGACTAAAGTGGCTCGTTGTGTTAAGGGGAGGTCATGGTGGTAGGATGCTGTTGAGGTTACAGTGACAGGAGAGAGCAGCTCCCGATGGTGACTTTGCCTTCTCCTTTATTTTCCCGATTGGGGAACACTATTTTCAGTCCTCGGGCTCGTTATTTTAGGGGTTTCAGCTCTGATTCTCTGCGTCTTTCTTCATTTGCATGTAATCCACTGACATCACTCCTCTTCCTCTGTCACAGGTGCCATTTTAGGGAGGCAGCAAGAGCATTAACCCGACCAAAAGGGGAAGGGGATATGGGGTAAGACAGTTGGGGACCAAAAACAGAGTGAGGCCAAGAACTTAACATTAACAATTAACATTACAGACAACCAGGAACATTTATAAAAAAACATACAACTCTAACTGCTGTAAAACTTCCTCAGGGAGATGTCCCTTGGAATTTTTATTCCTGTAAACCACCTGGTGTGCCCAGGATCCCAACACAATGCCGAAGCCACGGGCAGTGCATCCCCCATGTCAGGGGTAGCGGGAACGGGATCGGGGAGGACAGCAGGGACAGGAGTGGGAGTAGGAACGGGATCAGGGAGAACAGCAGGGACAAGAGTGGGAACTGGACTGGGGATTACAGCAGGGACAGGAGTGAGAGTGGGAACGGGATCGGGGATTACAGCAGGGACAGGAGTGGGAGAGGGAACAGGATCGGGGATGACACCAGGGACAGGAGTAGGAGCAGGAACGGGATCAGGGATGACAGCAGGGACAGGAGTGGAGCGGGATCGGGGAAAGCAGTAGTCCTGCAGGGACAGGAGCAGGGAGAGGGGACAGGAAGAGAACCCTGTCTGAAGGATTTATTCATCACACATAGGATTGTTCCCTTCCTCCTGGGAAGCAACCCAGCCCTTCCCATAAAGAAGGCTTTGTCGAGACATAGTTAGGAACTCTTCCCATTTTTCACATTCCCAACCTGAAACCCAAATTATTTCCCATGGACTCTGCTCCCAAAAGGGCAGAAACTCTGTCCATCTTTGGAGGAGGTCACAGCAATCTGTGGAAATGCCCGTGTGTCCCTCAGGTTCTGATTCCCTGGTAAATCCACTGCACCCTGCCCTGAATTCCCCTGCCTGGGCACTACCTGCTCCTGCTGGGACACCCCTGTGCCCCAGAGCCATGTGTGGAGCCCCTGCTCCATATTTCCACAATTTTTCTCTCTTTTCTGGTGTCCACATCCAGAACCCAAACATTCTTTCTGGAAGGTTCCAGAGGGCTGAAAGTTTTGTTGAAGGAGGAGAGTCCCAGTCAGGTTATTGAGCAGATCCTTGTGGGATTTGCAGCAGTTCTGGGGCTCTCTCAGTGCCTTGAGGAGACAGGCACCAAATGATCAATTGCTGCATTTCTGGACTGGTTCCCTCACAGCTGCCCCTGCAAGGGGGGTTTCCAGCCAGCCCTGCTCTGAAAACCATCAAAGGGCCTCACAGAGTCACTGCTTGGTCTCACACTGGCTTTTGTGCTTCTTGCAGGGCTGAGCAAACCACAGCCAGGCCTTTTTTGGCCACAGAAAGAATTTTCACCTTTGCAGCAGCTCGAAAGTTGTGAGAATCAAAGCCAAGGGGGTAGGGGAGCCTCAGGTCCTGGCTGCCACCTGGGGCTGGCCAGAGCAGGGCTGGCCAATGCCCATCCCTGGGCACTGGGGCTGGGTCATGACTGGCCCAACACTTGGATGGCCACTGGCTTCAAGGAGCAGGAGCTTGGGAGCTCCTTCCAGCCTGGGGCTCCATTTCCCATCTACCCTTGCTGACTCTGATCCTGCAGGGGAGGAGCAAGAAAGGAGAGGTCTGGAACAGGATTTCTCTCCAAATCAAATAAACCCAAAGTGTCCCAACCCCTTATGACAGAAACCTCGTGGGGGGATTGTGGGGAGCAGGAGAGGGAGGGGGAAGCCCTTCAAGCTTCACAAGTTTTTCATGGGGAGGGTCTCATCCATCTCCTGGTTGCCAGCACTCAGGCCCTGCAGGCGTTTTGGGTGTGGGGTTGAGGTCTGGGTGTTTTTGGGGTGTCTGTGCCCTCCCTGACTGACACCAGCCCATGTCTGTTCCCCCCATTCAGCCCAGCTGGGGTTTTTCACCCACAGAATGATCTTGGTGGGCTGTGCAATGGGGCCGAGGTGCTGCACCTGTGAGGGTTCCCAAATGGGGATTGAGGCTCCCAGATGGGCGGGGGCAGCCAATGAGGGGGTGTAGAGTGGGTGGGTCACACCCCGAGTTGGGGCACCCCAGAGGTCACAGCGGTCACAGTGCCCCACTGAGGACAGAGGGGGATGGCAGGGCCCCCCTGCCCGGGACAGGGATCTCCGGGATGTGCCCTGCCCTGGACAGGGACTTGCTCAGGGAATGTGTCCAGGGACCCTGCCCAGAACCGCCATCCCCCAGGACAGGATCTCCCCCACTGGGATATGTCACCACTGGGACAAAATCCACCCAGAACGTGCCACCCCCAGGACAGGATCCCCTCAGGCAGGACCCCCTGGATGTGCCCCCAGGACAGAACCCACCCTGTGTGACTCAGCACAAACAGCCTCTGCCTTCTGCTGCAGGAGAGAAAAAGTGAAAGTGTTGGGGGACCTCAGCTGGACATCCCCATCCCCCACAGCCTCCCCACCCCTCCCTGCATACTCCCCACCCCCTTTTCTCCCTCCCTGGGGTCCCCCCACCCATTCCCTGCCCAGGTGTTTCCCAGGATGTACGAGCCAGGAATTGGGAGTGAGGGAGCATGGCACAAAAGTAAGGGAAATAAGGAAAACAGAGAAATAAAGAGAGGAAAAAGTCGAGGGCAGGGGAGGGAACAGAAACGGAGCTACCCAGGCTCTCCATGTGATGCCTGCCCAGGAAATGTGCACCCCAGGGGGGCAGCGTTGGGCCCTGAGTCACCCCAAAATATGAAGCACCCAAGGAAGGAGCTGTGACCTTTGGACCTGCCCAGCTACCGCTCATGCCTGGCACTGCCCATTCCCCTGGAAATGCAACCATGGGAACCCCATTCCTTCTATCCCTCATTCCCTGGGACCCCAATCCCAGGACTGCTATTCCCTAGTATCTCCATTTCTAAGGACCCCCATCCTGGTAGTTCCAGCTCCTGGCACCCCCTTTGCCTAAGGACCATGATTCCAAAAGGACACCCATTCCCCTGGCATCCGCACCCCTGGGATCCATCCCATGATCACAAATCCCTGGAGACCACACTGTTCTGGAACCCTCATCCCTGAGTGTGAATCCACCCAACCCGTGGGACCCTCATTCCTAAGGGACCCCATCCTCGGCACCCCAGTGCCCTGGGCACACATCCTTGGCTCATTGCCCCGCCTCAGCCTCCAAATTCTGACAACATCCTGTCCTCACCATGTCCCACCATCACTCCCATGTCCCACAAGGTCCCCAACCTGCCCCAATCCTGTCCCCACCCTGCCCACACAAAGGGCCACCTACACATGAAGACGACACATGCCCTCGCTTCCTGTCCCTTCATCCCAAGAGCTGCCAGCCAGGGGACAGGTGGCGCAAGCAGCGAGTGACAGCCAGTGCCCATGGTCGGGGACACCGGGATGGCCGGGAAGGTGGCACTGCTCCTGTGGGGTGAGTGCCCCAGGAACGGGCCTGACGCCCTGGGGATGGGCTCTGGTGAGGCAGAGTGGTGGGGAGGGGGCACAGGGGGGCTGTGGGGTCCCCTGAGGTCCTTAAGATCAGCAGAGGTAATGGGGGACAGAGGCAGTGGCCTCTCAGTCTAACCAGGGTTTTGGGGTGGCTCTAGGAACAGGAACAATGGAACTGGAATGTGGGAGAGAGATGTGGAGACAGGGATGGGGGACAGGGATTCGGGGACAGGGATGTGGGGTTTGGCTGCATGGACCTGGGGCAGCTCTGGGGAAAGGGATAGAGGGGATGCACCATGGGGGGGTGCCCACAGGGCTGGTGAGTGTGACCTGTGCCAGCCTGAGATGGCCACACTGACCCCATTCCAGAGGCACCCGTGCCACCCAGATGCGTGAAACAGAGCTCTACCCTGGTAGCCTCTGCAGACCTGTTGGGGACCAAGCACTTTACTACAAGAAGGGTGTCCTCAAAGGGATATTTTGAGGACAGCCCCACCCTGATCCTGGGTGCCACTGTCCCCACGGTGCCACCCCCACCCAGCCCTGTCCCTTCTCCCAGCCCAGATCCTCGGCCTCGTTGGTGAGTCCTCAGGGGATGCCATGTCCCTGCCCTGCTGTCTCCAGCCCCTTGGTGGCCCTGGCAGGCTGGTGTCACCTGTCACCCGCAGGTGCCCAGAGCACCCGGCTCCTGGTGGAGCCGCCCTGGACGCCGGCGGTGCTGTGGGACCGGGTGACACTGACCTGCCAGGGCTCGGGGACCACCGGTGCCACCACCTGGTACAAGGACGGGTGGCGCTGGGGGAAGGAGGGACCCAACAGCTTCACTGTCACCGAGAGTGGCAGCTACACGTGTGTCAGACCTGGCAGTGGACACAGCCCCCCCGTGATGGTGTCAAATGGTGAGGGGGAATGTGAAATGCTCAGGGTGGTTGGCTGATAGGTCTGGGTGGGCTCCACTCCTTGGGTGGCCTCACAGCCCTTGTGTGGTCAGAGCCTGTCCCCTGCATACAGGGAGATCCCAGTGCATCCCAGTGTGGTGGGATCCCCGTGAGGACAGCTGTGTCACGGGGCTGCTCCTGCACAGTGGACACTCCTGCCAGATGTCCCTGGTGCCATGGGCACCCACTTTGGACCTGTCTCAGGCTCCTCAGTGTGATGGGACCCTCCTGTCCCACAGAGCCGCTGGTGCTGCAGGTGCCAGCACGGGCACTGCTGGAGGGGGACACGGGAGCACTGCGATGCCATGGCTGGCAGGACAACCCTGTCACCAGGGTGCGATTTTACAAGGATGAGAAAGAATTCGTGGGGTCCCTCAGGGGCCACCAAGCTCTCCCTGCCCCCCCTGGAGCTGCC